>NC_056729.1:816265575-816568075 GCF_019279795.1 Protopterus annectens
TAATATTGCTATGATGACAGTAAGAAAACAGTTACCGGGCTGATTACTGAACAGTTGGTAAACTCTTCATAGTGTAGAAAACTGCTTCAGTGGTAGGATTTTCAGTCTCAAAGCTCCAAGATCTACAGTTCAGTCCTGGCTTCTTTCCCATGCATGTGCTGCTTTTCTGTTTCTTAATACTTTTAAAAATCAAGTTGCTAGTCTGGCTACTCTATCTACCCATCTAGGTATGCGTGTGTGTATGTGTGTGTGTGTGTGTGTGTGTGTGTGTGTGTGTGTGTGTGTGTGTGTGTGTGTGTGTGTGTGTGTGTGTGTGTGTGTCTGTGTGTGTGTGTGAGTGTGTGTGTGTGTGTGTATGTATATATATATATATATATATATATATATATACACTTATATAGCCTGTACCATGGCAGAAATGGGTCAAAGGTGGAATAGTTAGCTAATCCAGTTGGCAAGTAAAATTAAAAAAAAAAAGAAAATAAACTCATAAATTAAAATAATCATTCCTAGCTCAGGGTTAGTATCACTGCAGGCAGCATGTCCTGAAAAGATGCATGTTACATTAGAAACCTTGGTGTACAGTGATGCCCAGCAAGCTGTCTGAAATTGTCTTAAGACAGCATTTATATTTCCTGTTAGACACTGAGAGTAACAAGAAGGTGCTGAGTCACAAAATACTTATCATAGTCACCACCCAGGCCACTGTATGTTATGTAAAGCCACAATTACCCTTTAGGGCTAAACACAACTCTTTCTGAATCTCTCATGGGGATCATCTAGATCTTTTAGCTTTGTTGAGCAATTATCTTCTTTTGCTTACATGGCATAGCTGCGTTATTGAACATATGTCTCCTTTTAGGGACCACTTCTTTCTATCATTTCTGTTTATTACACTGTAACATAATATTGCACCTATTATATGTTATAATAACATACTCCATTATTTATCTTTCACAAATCTGGTTTTCTCTAATTAGCTTTACTGTATGACATTAGCTGTCACTCCCTTCAGCATCTGCTTCCACCCCTTCTGCTGTATCATTCCATTCTAATACCATCATCTTCCTGTTGTATCTTATTTGACCTTACTCTCTAGCTTCTGCACATCCTTTATTACATTTTGCCTCTAATGTAGTGCACTTTCATGTTTCCATTTTTGTCATTGTAATGCTTTGTGTAACCCATGCACTTCTTCCCTACACGTATCCATGCGCTGGTGTCTTTGGCTAGCTCTGTTGAAGAAGGTTTTTTTTTATTGTCACTCTCTCTTTTTGGAAGGTGCAGCAGCTTCCCTTACACCAGACTTTCTTGCTTGCTTAAAAACAATTGGATGCATCAATGTTCCGTTACTGTAACTGGGTCACATAGATACATCAAAGTCCAAGATGCAGTTACGACATCCTGCCCTCTTATCATCAAAAACTAAAAACTGGATGAAGCAAGGAAGTCCTTGTGATTCATAATGGATCTTCTTCAGCAGAAAGGTGGTTGAAACATATTGTGCATTTGTACTGCAAAATGCAGAATAAATAACTTTAAAAATGTACAGAAAAACTATCAAAAATACTACGTTAAACTATAATGACAAGTTTAAAACAAATCCCTGAGGTGGAATATCAACAGAAAGAAATGCTAAATGTTAACAAGAGGCCTCATTCTACCTACCCTAAGAGCAGACGTACACAAACTAAAAATAGTTTAAGGGAGCCATTAAGAAGCTGAAAGTTGAGTATGCACTTAAACTAGCCAATAAAAGCAAAAACAACTGCAAATCTCTTTTAACTGTGTCAGGAAGTTAAAAATAACACCAAGTAGTGTTCATGGCTAGTCCACAATGACACTACACCCGCTTGCCCACAGCCTAGCCTAGCTAACAGATTTAATGCAAATTTTACTCTATCCACAGTTAACTCCTTTTTGGGAACAAAACATGTGGTGCAATTAGAAATATGTTTTTGTCCTTCTCTAAAGTTTTTACAATCACTTATTGTTCAGATGTTCTTACTGGTGATGCCAAAGGGTATAACTGTCTACACCAAAAACAGAACTGTTTTGTCATCTGAAGTGATGATTAGTTCTCTAATTATAACTTGGCAAGACTTCCACAGAAGTACCAAAAACATTACTATATTTATCATATTTAGCCATTTTAAAATTGCATCCCTGATCACTTGCTTGCATTTTACTTATGGATCTTAATTTGTTTATTCCAATAGGTAAAAGCTGCTTCATTTTGCATGTATGCCTTGTATTTTCAATAAAATATAATGTATCCATTACTACAGCATTTAAATAAAAGACTGTTGCTTTTTGTCTGTTTTTTTTTTGCATAAACTTTATCAGTTCCACTGGGATGTAAAAATGTTTATAGTTGTTTCCTTTTTTTAAATAACCTGCTCATTTAAAATGAACTGCGTAGCAATCAGGGCAATGTACAGTCATTAAAATCTTCTATTTGTAGGGAAATGTCCTAATTATGACCTTGGAAAATGTGTGTATATACCGTTATATAAAAATCATAATGTTTGATTTGTAATTCCCGAACCAAAATTAAATCAGATAAGTAATTTTTAAATAGTTTTTAAATAGTTTAGAAGCTGTTTTCTGTTTCACTTAATCACTTTTGGCCCATGTATTGTCAGTATTTCATTAGAGTGCAGTCTTTGTCAACATAAGGTTCACTTGTATGGCATAACATACCATTTCTTTTTCACACATTCTTAGCACAGCTCTTTACTACCATATTTCAAGATGGCTCTTTCATGCATGAACTGGTGTCATTAACAGTGTGTTGTACCTTTGTACAATATAAAATTATATGCCATTTAAGAGCTAGAGTTACAAAATATACCTTTTTCATACTGATGCAAGAATAGAATGGTACCCTCATATAGTTTCATGTATGCTTACATGCATTCATCACCTGTGTATCGATTGCATTTTTATTACAAAAATAATTTTTGTGATGAATTAGAAAGCAATTGCAAACCTGCCACCCTTACTGTCACAAATGTATCCTGGTATACACCCAGGACATGTCAACCTAGGCAGTATTTCTAAATAAAAACAGACAATTTCCCACAGTTTCTCCAGACAGTTTGGTCGACATGGGCATCCTGAGGCAGTGTAGCAACTGCCTAATGTTCACCAACAACCCTCTATCCTAGTCCACACAATCTCAACATGTGATAGATGTAACAATATTAACCTTGAATCCATGCTCTCTCACACACCAGTCAGTACATATGACAATGAGTGGGTTGTCAGCATGCACACCTCCTACTCCACCTAAGCCAAGCCCACATCACACAGAAACATATCTAAACACCAGAGACCTCACAAACACAAACACAAGTACACTACACATAATACTTCCTCTGCAGAACACAATACACTTAACAGCTGTCACACTAGTGTCTCACCTGTGAAACCCTTAAGGCAAAACACAAAACCAGACATATTAGTCATAGGTGATTCCATCGTGATGCACACAGATGTCCCTCTCACCAGGCTGGATAAGGAAAAGGTGACGGTCAACAGTCTGTCAGGTGCCAGACTCCACCATATCACACATGCACTGAAGTCTCTCAAAAACAGGTACTGTTATGAGTCTGTCATAGCCCATGTTGGTATGAATGACTTGAGATGTACCTCTCAGAACTATATGAAGAGAAACATGACTGAGCTCTTGGACTATGTGTCTCAGGCAGGTATGTCCCTAGCCTTGAGGAGCATTTTACCTTTACCTAGGATGATGCCTCAATACAAACAGAAAATGACTGACTTCAATAATTGGCTTAGTTTCTGGTGTCATTCCAAGTATCTGTCAGCCTGGGATGACATGAATGACAGACCTCGATGCTTTGCCAGAGATTGCCTTCATCTGTCACTCCTGTGATTTTGGCTACTGGCTAAGGTTCTTGCCACCCCCATAGTGCCTTTTTTAGGCAATGTCTCAAGGGCAAAATTCCCAACATAAAAACTCCATCTAAAAACAACCTCAAAGTTATGCTGCTAAATGCTAGGAGTCTTAACATGAAACTGCACTCACTGGAAGCAGTCTTCACCTTGGAAGACTTAAAGATTTGTGTAGTTACAGACACCTGGTTCAAAGCTGTAGAGAGGACCCCAGCCATACCTGGCTAGATCTCCTTCCACACCTTCAGACCACAAACTGAAGGCATGAAAACTAAAGGAGGCAGTGTATCAATATTCATTAAAGATACATACACTTCCAGATTGGTTAAACAGTATGATTCCCTGGAGATACGTCAGGTGCAATTAACTGTTAGTAGGACACCTATTCAAGGCATTGCCAGCTACAGGACCCCCTCCATAAATCAGGACACCCACTCTGCCTATTTGGATCTACTTGAGTCTATCAAGCTACATCTGAATACTCTGGTTTGGGGTGAATTGAACTACCCATCCATTGACTGGGTTAAATTATTCATGCTCAAATTCACTTGCCCAAAGGTTCATTGACTTTGTTAACTCCAGTACAATGGACCAGCTAGTTGACACCCCCACAAGGGGTACCAACATCCTGGATCTGGTGCTTACCAATATGGAGGACCACTGTAACACTCCCACTGTGAGGTCTTCCCTAGTGAGATGTGACCAGAAATCAGTCTCATTCAAAGTAACTATCACACCTGATCCCCACTAGCAGCAGCTAAACTTAAAAACTTCTACAAAGCAGATTATAACCCCTTACAGGATGGTATAAATGGGTCTATATCATATATTAGAAATTCCAAGATGTCAAACAACATATGTTCGAACTTGAAATTTCGAATATTAAAAACATCGAAAGCTCAGGATCACAAATTTTTTCTTAGGGAAAAAATTTGCTGTTCTGAGAAACATACACACAACACAAGCACACCAAAATAAATAAACTACACACATACAGTTAACAAAACCCAACCCCACACTAAACCACACATATATTACTAACTATGCACTTACCTTAACCCACACCCTAACCCTAAGGTCCGTAACTTTTGCACCACAGTGGAGGAAATAGCAAAGCCATGGAATGGCCCACTGAAATCTTGCCCTAGGTAAAATTTCGATGTTCCGAGGCTTCGCTATTTTCAACATTCGATGGTTTGGGTTCGACGTTTTGACATTCGGTGTTTTCTGTGTTCGGAATTTTGATATAAACCCAGTATAATTAGCTTTACTGCAGCTCCCCCTCAGATAGAGTTGGCAACTATGCCAAGTTCAATACTGATGCTTTATACAAACACCTGTATAACTGCATTGACTCTGCATTACTTGATAGGACTAAAACAAGCTCCTCAAAGAAGAGCAAACCTGACTGGTGAACAACTGCCATTAACAGGCCTTACAATAACAAGAAGAAATTGCTGTCTAAGAGTAAGAGGGAGTGAGACCGAAACTGTAATAACTCCCTCCTCAGCTTAAACAAGCAAATAAGTCTTCTTATGAAGTCCTCTAAAACAAACTACAAATCCAAATTAGCTTCCTCAATTAACGACAACCACAAGGCATTCTTTAGTTACATTGTAACCTAAAAGGAAAGACCCAGATTTGTGCCAAACTGGTAGTTAATGATAACAAATATACTAAGCCTGTGGACAGATCTAACCTGTTAACCAACAACTTCAACCCCTGTCCCTGCTACAAGTACCCCATGACATTCCTACCCTGTCCTCTACCTTATATCTCTAAAGAGCAGGTCATAAACCCCTCTCTAAGGCCAAAAACACACCATCTATGGGACTTGATAACATCCCAGGTTGCATCCTACATGGGATCAAACAGGAATTAGCAACACCACTGAGTACTCTTTTCAATTAAAGTCTAAGCTCTGGCTTCAACCTAGCTTAATGGAAAATGGCAAACATTATCCCCTTGCACAAAGGTGGTGCTTCCACTGACCGTGGGAACTGCAGACCTATTAGCCTGACTAGTCTTATCTGCAAGGACATGGAGTGAATCATTATGGACCTCATGAACAAAGATATACATAATCTCCAAATACTTGACCCTACTCAGTTTGGAGTTATCAAAGGGAGATCATGCTTGTTAAAGCTGGTGGAGTTCTTTGAGACAGTCACCATGACACTTGATAAGGGGAAATCTGTGCATAAAGCCTATCTAGACTTATCTAAGGCTTTTGACACTATCCCTCACTCGGGCATCATTGAAAAACTCACCCAGCAAGGTATCAACCCTTATATCATTAGATGGGTCACTAACTGGCTCACTGATAAAGCTCATATAGTCAAAATAGAGGACTCTACCTCCAACAGCAGTCCTGTAACCAGTGGTCTTCCATAGGGATCAGTACTGGGACCTCTACTATTTGGAATCTATTTCTCCAAAGTACAAGCTAAAACTAAAGGTCTGTGGCTGACAAAGTTTGCTGATGACTGCAAACTGAGAGCAGTCATAGAATCTCCAAACAATGTCAACATCTTACAAAAGGGTCTTACACAAACAAATGAATGGTGTCAAAGTCAAGGACTTAAATTCAATGCAAAAAATGTATTATCATCCCTTTCAGTAAGTGTGATGTTCCTGCTAACTACCACATTGATAACAACTTAAGTACGCACTCAGTGGTGAGAGCCTTGAGCACACAGGTTGACAGCAACCTTAACTTTGATCACCATGTCTCCACAGTGGTAAGAAGGGCATTCTATATTGCTCATCTCATAAGTTAGGGCATTGCATCCAGAAAAAAAGAGGTATAACCTCCCATACTCTTCCCTCATCAGGCCAATAACTGAGTACAACGCCCCTTTTGGTATGTACCTTTCCAAGCACATGCAGCAATTGGAGAGACAACAAAGGTTCCTCACAAGGAAAATTCAAGGTTTTCAGCATCTGTCCTATGTGGATCATCTGAAATCACTATCACTTTCTTCTGTTTCATACAGACTACTCAGAGGCGATCTATGTCTTGCATATAAGGCAATCTATAACCCTGCTTTACAGAAAATGCTGCATATCCGCAAGTCAAATGGGACACGGGTTACTCACTCAAAAGACCTTAACTTTCTATGTGACATTAATAGTACCTGCTGGAGGGACAATCTGGACAATTGGATGGGTAACCATAAATTCAACAGGGGGGGGGGTTCTACCTGTGTGGACAGGAGCAATTTGTGTTGATCATTGAAATAAGGGTAGAATTTGGCTAGGCTTTAAGGGCCCTAGGGTCATTAGCCTAGCAACTTCCTATGATCCTATGATCATAAAATAAAGAAACAACTGGAGGACTATCTCAGATTATACAAACCCAATATGCATCTGAAGATGGATTAAGAATTACATACCTTATTTCGACTTATGGGATAAATTAGCTTTGTTTTTACAGACTCACAACTAAAACTGAGATTTATCATAACCCTCAACTGTCACATATTCTTTGGTTTGTCAAACATTTTTTTTTATTTTAAAACTCTTTGTTCTGCAAGAAGTACTTTAACACACTGTTAAATGGCATTTTAAAGCATATATTCAAAATTTTAATGACATTCTGCAGTAAAGAAACTGTGTTTCCATTGGTACCCTTGGTTACAATGTTTTTTGTGACTCCAATTTCAAAACTGATCAAATTGTCAAATATCAAGCCATAGCTTTATCTTTAAAGAGATAAAGAGGTGTGATATAAGCACTTATATTTCTCATTTATGACCATACTTCTCAAGTGTATTTCATTATGAGGGATGTTCCTCATTTTGAGTCTTAAAATATCTATGTTGCTTGTAGTTCCACATTGCAAAGATCTGTCACACATTCAGTGTTAATAAGCCCATAGTTTCATAGGTAAGTAGTAGGCCGGCTGCTCTTGTGGGCCATTTTAAGCCTATACAGTTTGCCTTTTTGTGTTCAAAATAACCTATCCCATTTCATTATAGATTGTCCTTAACCATCCCATTGTCAATAGTTTTATATTACCCCTAATGAAAATAACTGGGATCATAGGTTCATAGGTTCATAGGTTGGCACTAGGCTATCAGCCCTAGGGCCTATACAAGCCTGGCTATTTCTTCCCACAATATTTTCTTCTCTGGATCCCTGTCTAGCAGGGTGACTGACATGATCCCCAGGCTGAATTTCCTATCTCCCATCCAAAGATAATTTGAGGGTATCCATGCATGGGATAAAGAATTTAAGAGAGCTATATCTGTCCATTATTAGTACAAGGGGCAGTCCTGAAAAAGTGTCTGTTTCCCATGCATAGATCCAAGTTACACTTGAATATGAACAGGGTTGAGTTTTGTTTTATATGGGTGTGGAGTCTGTTCTAGACCATTGGTATCCTCTTTAAGATAAATCTGTCCTTCCGAACAGTTTTGTTGATGTTGCAGAAGAGGCTTAGATCTCTAGATGGAGATTTTATCATACATTTGACTTGCTGTTTAGTAAATCTGTCAATATTTGATCAGGGGATGTCTTGTTTACTAGACACAGATTACTTCGTAGCAGTCTGTAGGATGCTGAGTATAGTGACAGAGTTCTGAGCTGGTCTATGTAGGACAATTTCTATAGGTCCTATAGCCTTTTAGTAAGCCATCTCTGTGGGCATTCCAGCTGTTGCGTGTGTCTAGACAGATACATGCCAAAGTGGGCATTATATTTAATGAGTGGCCTATTGAGGACTGAGTAAAGGGGACAATGACTCCCTAGATGTAGAGAAAATCCTTTTATTCAAAAGCAGTGCAATATAGGATTTTCTTATGACAACAGGCTCATGTTTATGGAAAGTTAAATCACTATTCCCAAATCCCAAACAACTCGGTCAATTCTTACATTCGGTAATATTTCTATGATTTCTCTTAAACTAGGCTTTGGGTAGATGTCAAATTTTTAAATGCCACATAGCGTTGTAAATCATTACATAGCCTGATTGCTTAATCAGGCTTTGGGCCTAACACAATGGGGCTATTTCACCTTATTTTTGACTACTCTACCATCACCATCTTAGACATTTTTTATTTCCTCTTGCATAGCCTTTCTCTATGACTCTTGTCAATTGTAATGCTTTAAGTTAACATTGTTTCTTGGAATGGTCTAAATATGCTGTTGAATTAGGATTGTTTTGTCATGTAGTTCTGGAAACACTTCATTGTTTCTTAACCAAAATGTGCTTACATCTTGTTTCAGTGGATCAGATAGTGTTTACCTACATGAACTGCAGGCATAGAGGTGAGTCTCTACCAGATCCTTCATTCCTGCCTTTAAACTAATTACAGAGGTCTGCAATTCAGAAAGCTGGCATGATTATAACTGTTTGGTCTTTTCTTGCCAGCCTATATAATTCTGTATCTGGCATCATTATTTTTGTTTTCCACTATTTCAAATGCACCTCTTAATTTGACCAAGAAATATTTTCTGCAGAGAGTACCAAAATTAAAATTTGATTGCCAGCTTTGCATTCCCTTATCCTTGCATATCTTTTCTCACAAACCTCATGTAGCATGGTTCTTCCCAAGTATTCCCATACAATGGGATTCGCCATTTGCAATCTAGCTTGTAAGTAAGCAGTGTTCTTTTGACACTTTTAAATTGGGTTATCTCTTCTTGCCAAAATTTTCTGGAATTATCTTAAAATCCAAAAGTGCACTTACCATCTAATAACTCAAAAGGACTAAGCCCCCATTAATGTTTGTGGTATTTCTTTAACAGCATTCTGAAGGAATGGTATTGACTGGTCTCAGTTTTTATCATATTCTTTAATACTTTTTCTAAATATGGACTTTAGTATTCAGTAAAAATGCTCCTCTAACCCATCTGTCTTGAGATAGTACACCAAGGTTTTTTATTTCTTGACCTTAAAGCATTTGTATGGCATGTGCACTATTCTGGACATAAATGGAGCCCTCCAGTTTGTTAATATTTCCTTTTGTATCCTTGTTCTGAAAAGTAACTAACCAACTCATTATATATATATATATATATATATATATATATATATATATATATATATATATATATATAATGCTAGCATTAGCCTTGCATGCAGGAATATTCTTGAGTTCTGCAGAATACAAAATGATGAAAATGTATTGAAACTAATTGATGGGTTTTCCAAAGGTCATATCCATCACAATATACTTGAATGGCACCATCATGACCAGTTTTGAAATCAAAAGATTTTTAAAGACTGGGCATAGTGCTGCCTTCTGACACTCAGGGCATCTAGCACAAAAGTTCTCAGCTTCTAACCTTACCTCATGGATTTTGACTATGGGCACTAAACTTGATGTACTGCTTCCTCTCTGTCCTTACTCCATTTGGTAACTTATTTTGTAACCCAAAATATGGGTAAGATGTGGGGACATTTTATTCAGCTTCATCCCTTCAACCGTAGTAACATTTTCCCTTGTTCTGCTTCAAATGTTGTCTCCAACTATGTCTTTTAATAGTTTATTTAGCTTATGAGAATGCTAGCCATCTTGGGAGTTTCCACAAGGTCAGTCTTTGATGAGGTGGAAGGTATTGCCTCCTCTACAACCAAAACAGACAGTGGGGTCTCAGTGTTTAATGTTTCTCCCAAGGAAGGCAGGTCATACTAGTACATTTTATTGTCAGCTGATATTTCTTCTGTTTTGATTTTGTCCTGTTATTGCCCTTTATAAACTTGATTAATACACCCTCTTTATCTATTTAGTATTTGTGTGTTTTGTCTCAATAGGAAAGTTATTAGGGCTGTTTTCAGTGTTATTTCTCAGAGTATACATTATTCTCTACCTGTTATATTTTGTTTAGGTTGATCTTCCTCTAAGTGTAACTAAATACTCTTTGCCTGTTTCCATTTCATCTTTCAATAGATTTCCCCCCAAAATGTGTAACAGACAGCATTTATTTTTAGTTTTACTGTTTTTCTTAATTACATACCCTTTGCCTAGAGTCTTGCATTACTTGATTTTTGTGTCTTAACTGACAGATAATGACTTAGATCATTGACTGTTTCAACTTATTTTACTACACTAGTAATGTCTGTCTTATCATTATGTTTCTTCTTCTCAGTCTCCATTACTACTAAGAATTCTCCATTTTGAGGCTTTCTGTTTTAGCTTAAGAGAAAGTTTAAAAAGTCTTCTCAGGCTCTGAATTGCCATACTTCCTAAAATTATTTTGTACTAAACCTTTTCAGTGAGTAATTCCTTCTCTTTAGTTTTACTATTAACTTATATTTCCTGCTTTTCAACACTTCCTGGCTGCAACATTTTACTCTGTAACTCCCTTCCTTCTCCAAGTTCAGTTCCTTCAACCTTGGCTGCCTTAGGTGTATGCTAGCATATTTCATTAAATGGTGCAGGTCCCTCTTCACTCAGTAATCTTAGATATTTCTCAATACCTTTGGGGCTTAATAATATTATTGTTTGACTTTGTTAGACAGCTATACTCTTATGAGTGTCAGATAGTTGCTTCCTCCTAGTTCCAAGTTAAGTACATACATAATTACAGGCCTCTGTATTTGTTGGTTTTCCTTCTTATACTGTTAAGGTGGTCTATCAAAGTAATTGTCTCTTGACTTAGCAAATCTTTAAAATGGGTAAAATCTTTCCCTATTATCATATCATATTAAATTGGAAACCACAACAATAGAATGAACTACCTTTCTAAACAAACCTTGTCATACCTCTCAAATGTCCAGATCTTTGCTTCATATTTTCAGTCTAGTCATCATAAAATTTGCTTTTTTCTGGATTTTTGTGGCAAATCATTGAGGAGTGAATTCCCTAAACAATGATAATATTTGAGTTTCAGGCTTCCCATCCTTCAGAAAATGCATGGTAACACAAGACATTTGTTTATTTTAGCAATGTTCTAGATTAATAAGCGCAATATTTAAAATGTGTCCCTATTTTGGGGGCTTTGTCCCCCTATTACTTTTGGTTTTGTCAAGATTCTTTGTGCTAAGTGGCTTAGAGCTATGGTTGTATTTTACTTGAGTAATGGGATACAGTTTTCTAACTCTGTGAATGTGGATCTCTTCATCTTTTTTTTAATGAGTGTCTTTTTACACCCATACTCTGTCTTTATAAGTGTGACCACACTACCTAAATCTAGTAATCCCTGCAACTCCTTATTATCAATGAAGGCATTGTGCTTAATTAACTTTGTAGAGGCACAATAGCAAAAGAATGACTCAGCTATTCTTACAGACAATTTATTACATTTTGTAAGCTTAACATTTCTTACAGATAGCTTGTCACATTCCATATTCTCAGTATTATTAGTAACATGCTTTCCACTAAGTAGTTTTTCACAAGTGGAATTACTACCACTACAAGTACAATATCTAGCTAGATGCCCCTTTCCTATATCTAAAACAGTTAAGTTATAAATATAGCTTCTTTGCATAGCAATTTCTCTTCTAGTAGACAAAACTAATCTGCATCTGTAGGGTCAGCTGAATCACCCACTTTTATAAAGAAGCAGGTAAAGCACTATTATGTTTATATCAGATGCACTTGTTTAAATTATTTAATTTTTTCTGTAGTGATCCTCAGGATATTCATTACAGTTAAGTACATTTTATGTATTACATCACTGAGATCTTACCATTTTGATAGCAGAAAATGTCCACATCTACCTTAGAGGTAAAACCGGTTCTTGCTAGAGATTACTTTTTTTTACTTTTATCATGGTCTTAATATTCAGTCCCTTCCATATCTATAAAGGCTTTTAAATGTTTACCAGTTAATTGAGATGAGATGATTCCATTCCAATTACTCCAGTCCCATCCTTTCTGTTGAGTATACTGATCAAAGGCTATCAGGTGCAACTTGAGGTCTTCCTCTCTGGTCAGTTGTTTTGTTGGTATAACTGCCTTTGCTTCAGAACTGCAATTTTGGTGAAAAGGCAAATACAGATACATTTCACACAGACATATCTAGTACATACCGTAGAACTGATTTCACTTTACAGATGCATTTCACACAGGCACATCTAGTACATACTGCAGAACTGCTTTCCCTTTACAAATGCATTTCACACAGACATATCTAGTACATACCAGAGAACTGCTTTCCTTTTACATGGGATAACTTGGTTGAAAAAGTTCTGCTTATACCACATGCAACAGGAATGCTTTCTCTCCAACTGTAGAAATTATGATCAAACAAATGTATACTGTGTGGGCAGTATAATGTAAAATGTCAGAATTTATAGTATGAAATAAGTATCCAAAAATAAGTCCACTGCACCAATCAATGTGGTCCAGTGTAGTATATATGAATTCAAAACACACTATACAATCTTAAAAAATGAGTTTTATTAAGCAGAATCCTAAATGACAGTACTTTTCAAGTAACACGGAACCAAATGAAGTATCATAAAGTATATGTACTGCTAACCTTTCAAACACAAATATACAATCTCTCTTGCAGTTTCCAGCACAGTGTAAAGGTAGGTGTTTTTCTCCTTCTTTATTCCCTGAAGAAAGATGCCCAGATTTATTTGAAATATTTGAGTGAATTATGGAATGTGTAACATCTATTGTTTCACATTAACATAATCTCACCATGTTTTGCAGCAGTTGGGCAGGCAGTAAGGTACTGTATGTATGTGGAACTTTTATTGAGTTTACATAATGCTGCATATTTGTTTTTATTCTGTGCACACCTAATGACATGCACATTAACATGGCTTATTGCTGGACTTTACCATGTCTCTATCATATCAACAGTTGGTGTAATCGTATAAGGCATAACTTTTATATGTTGCACACAATCATGACCAGTTTTCCCCATCAATAGCATTTTATTTTGTTTGCTTCTGAAAAGGGGTACATATCAGTTATTAAATTATTCCTCATGTTTATTAATGCTTTAGTGATTGATATACTTAATTACTTTACCAGGGCATCTAGGCTACTTCACAATATAAGCTGAATGATTGTACCTTACCTAACTTAACTTTATCAGCTCCATTACTTCTTCATTGTATGCCTTACAAATAGCCAACTTTTGGCACCTGCCTCAGTAATTAACCCTTAGTCATCCATAAAGAATCTCATTTCAACAGCTTTTATCCCATCAACTTAACTTCTGCTGACAGTCTCATAAGTTACTGATGATATGTGGTGGTGTGTGATTGTCTATAAATATACTAAAGGCTTCTCTAGATATTAACAAAATTATTTTGAGACATGTGAAAGAGAATCTGATATTCTCAGTTATTTTGAAAGGATATTAATAAAGCAATATCTACTCTATTAGTCTGTTGAAGCTCTCTGTCACAGAGGTATATCTACTACCTGACAACAAATAAGGTTTGGCAATGATTTCAGGTTGTTGACATTGTAGAGTATAGTATTTTGTGTAACCCATGTGTTTATTTCCTATATAGGTTCATAGGTTCATAGGTTCATACTAGGCTATCTGCCCGAGGGCATTTATAAGCCTAGCCCATAGTTTTGTGGCTTACGCCACCCCTTTAGTTTGGAGAAACTATGCCCATTATTTTGCTGTGCCTTTGTCGAGCAGTGACACTGAGGTAACCCCTGGGGTGTATCTGCGATCTCCCATCCATTGGTCAAGATTCCTCTTGAACAAGGCCAGCGAGGTGCTCTGCCTCACATAAACCGGGATTTTGTTCCACAGCATAGGGAGTCTTTGGGTGATGAATCTATCCCTCCAGCACGTCCTATTAATAACCGTGTCGAGGTTTAAGTCTCCCGCCCTTGTGGCTCTGAGGGATCTAGATTTTTTGAGATGAAGCATGTTCATCAAATCTGGGTTTGACATGGCCTTGTATGTCAGGCATAGGTCACCTCTGAGCAAGCGGTAAGCAACTGAATATAACTGGAGTTCTTTCAGTCGGGCAGCATAAGACAGATTTTTGAGACCCTTTATCCTTTTGGTGAGGAACGTTTGTGGCCTCTCCAGCTGCTGCAAGTGTCGGTTCAGATACATTCTGAATGGGGCATTGTACTCGATCATTGGTCTGATGAGTGATGAGTATAGGAGACTATGACTTCCCTTGATCTAGATGTGAATCCCTTCATGATAAGGTGGGCAATGTAGAAGGTCTTCCTAACTACTTTAGCAATATGAGTGTCGAATGAAAGGCTACTGTCAACCTGGGTTCCCAGGTCCCTAATAACTTCTTCTGTGTTCAGGGGATTGCCACCTATATGGTAGCTAGGGGTAACCTTATTTTTCCCGAAGGGTATGACTATGCATTTCTTGGCATTTAACTTTAGGCCATGGCTCTGGCACCAGTTATCTGTTTCTGTGAGACCCTTCTGAAGGATATCTGTGTCGGATGTGTTTTCAACTACGGCCCAGTTTGCAGTCATCTGCAAACTTTGTCAGCCATAACCCTCCTGTGTTTGCTTGTACTTCAGAAAAGTAGATGCCAAACAAGAGTGGGCCCAGGACTGAGCCCTGTGGGACACCACTTGTGAAGGCTTTGAGTCTGACATGGCGCCAGCAACTCTGACCCTGTGGGTTCTGTCACTCAGCCAGTTTGCAACCCATCTTGTAATGTATGGGTTTACATTTAAGTTGATGAGTTTTCAATGATACCCGAGTGAGGTATTGTATCAAAAGCCTTCGCCAGGTCTAGGTAGGCTGTATGGACTGCCTTTCCTCGTCAATGGCCTTGGTGACTGTTTCAAAAAGTCAACCAAGTTTAGAAGGCATGATCTGCCTTTGACAAAGCCAAACTGGGTTGGATCCAAAGTCTGCAAGTTCCCTATGTCTTTATTTATGAGATCCATTATGATCCTCTCCATGGCTTTGCAGATAAGGCTTGTCAAGCTAATGGGACGGTAATTTCCAGGGTCGGTGGAGGCACCGCCTTTGTGGAGTGGGACCACAGTCACTGTGCGCCACTCCTGGAGTGCGTATCCGGAGGTGAGACTAAGATTAAACAGCTGTCCTAACTGTGGGTTTAATTCCTCATTGAGTTCATGGAGCACACAGCCGGGGACACCATCAGGTCCCATGGATGCTGAGTTCTTTGCCTTGGAGAGAGCAGTTCTCACTTGGGCATTAGAGATGTTTGGGGGGCTACAATCATTTGGTATAGATATCTCTCCTTTAGGGGAGGGGAGAAGTTTGCACTGAACCTGTCAGCCAGTATGTTGGCAATGTCTGTAGGATCAGTAATCTTCACATCATTTTGAACTAATTCTGAGCATATCTGGGAGTTTCCTCCTAGGTTTCTGACATATCTAAAGAATGCCTTATGGTTGTCTTTAGAGTCCTTAGCTATTTTTTTCTCAAAATTAGCTTTGGATGATTTTATGAGAGCTCTTAGCTTTTTACTTATAGTGATCAGCGGTGTCTTACCTTTTAAGGATTTTGCTCTATCTTGTAGTAGCTTTCTCCTTTTGTTGTAGAGTTTGTTTATGGCTGGGGTCCACCAGACTGGACGCTTGCCTTTGGTACAAAGAGTCTTTGTTTTGCTTGGGATTGCCTGATCCATGCAGCCCTGCAGGTGCTGGTAGAAGGCATTTGTAAGTGATTCAGCAGTTTGAGTAATGTTAACCGCCGGCTCAGGGGCCTTAAAGGAGACCACACTAGTCTTTAGAAGTGTGAAGTCGGCTTTCGAGAAGTTCTTTACTGTGGTCTTTTTCATTTCGGGTGGGGGCGGGATGAGGACCTCCAGCGAGATTAGTTTGTGATCAGATCTCACCAGTGAGGGGTATACTTCCGGTGTTGAACATTGTGCTCCCATGTTCGTGATGATGAGATCACGTATGTTTTTTCCTCTTGTGGGGATGGTGACTAGTTGTTCCATGGCATTTGAGTTTATGAATTCCAGGAACTTTTGGGCTAGAGTGTTTGGGCTTGAGTAGTGTTCCCAGTCTATATTAGGGTAGTTGAAGTCACCTAGTATGATGGTGTTCGGAGATACATTTATCCCCTCCAGTGTTTTCAGGAAGGCCATATGAGGTTCCTGAGTTTGCGAGGGTGGCCTGTAACATGCTACAAATTGCAGAGCAGTCTTGCCTATGGTTAATTGCACCTGGATGGTTTCCGATGCATCGTGCGATGCCACCAATCTTGAGGTGTGGGTGTCCTTGATGAATATGGATACCCCTCTTCCTTTCTTGGTATTGTCCGGGTTTTGGGGCCGGAACACATGATATGAGGTAAAACCTGATAGTGCTGGGGTGCTCTCAGGAGCCTTGAACCAGGTTTCTGTCCCAGCACAGACATCGATGTTCTCCATACTGAGAAGGGCCTCGAGTCCGTGCATCTTGAGGTTGAGACTTCTGGCATTGAGCAGCATTACCCTTAGTTTTTTTTCTTTGTTTTGTTCTAGGGTGGTAGGTTTAGAATTTGAGCCTTGCCTAAAAAGGCACTATGGGGTGGCAAGAGCCTTTGCCAAAATCCGGAATCCCAGGGTGACAAGTGCAAGCCGTCCCTTGCGGCAGCGTGGCTTGTCCAGCATGTCATCCCAGGCAGACAGACATTGGATCCCCTTTGAATGACACCAGAGTTTAAGCCAATTGTTAAAGCTGATCATCTTATCTCTGTATTGTGGCATCATTCTTGGTGAAGGTAGGATACTGCTCAAGGTCAGGGTCATACCTGCTTGGGCTACATAATCAGAGAGCTCCTCTATGTCTCTTTTATGTAGTCCAAGGAGGTACGTCTCAGGTCGTTAACACCAGCGTGGACAATGATTGAGTCGTACTTGTACCTGCTGTTGAGAGACCTGAGTGCATGCGTTATGTGGCGGATTCTAGCACCCGACAGGCAGCTTACTGTGACCTTCTCCTTACTCAGTCTGGTGAGCGGGACGTCAGTGTGTCTGACTATGGAGTCACCAATGACTAGTGTGTCTGGCATTGTGTTTGGCCTTAAGGGCTGTGACTGCTTGACACTCTGACTGTGTGGTCTATGTGTTGCAGGTGTTGTGTTCTGAGGTGGTAGTTGTTTGGGTGTCTGCTTTGGTGGCCTCTGCTGTTTTGGTAGATTTTTGATCAGAGCCTCCGAGTATGTCTTTGTGTGTTTATGTGTATGATTTGAGGTTGTGATGGTATTATGTGAGACTGGGTCTATAGTGTGTGTGGTTACCTTCTCCTCCTGTCTGGTCATGCCAGTCCTATGTTGAGAGAGCTCAGCCTCCAGTTTGGCCGTATAGTTGCATCTCTCGCATGTATTTGTGTTTTGTGGGAGGAGGAGAGGGTTGTCTGTGTACATGAGGCAATTGTAACATTGCCTCAATATTCCCAGGTTCACCAGCTGAGCAGGAGAGGACATTAGCAACTGATCCCTCGACATGCTAGAAGGAATAGACAGAAAAACTTAAGAAAAGGTTCTGGGGGATGTGGGTGACCGAGAAATGGGGTTTGCTTTTTTGGGGTACTTTCTATAACAAGAGTGCTGTATCGAGGTGATAAGTACTGTAGGAGCAAGTGCTTCACTATACAGATAGAGAAAAGTCTACTTGGGAGTCAAGTAGAGATAATTTATAGTTGTAGGATACACTAAATAGAACAGTAGTATACTTTGAGGAAGGTAGTTTTAAGGGAAAATTTGAAGAGTGGACTTTAGGTAGCCCTAATAGTTTAAATCTGATTAACCGGCACTGCCCTAGTGTGCAACGGTAGCAGCTCCACGCTAAATCGCGCTAAAGCGCGCTAATGCGTGCTTTATAGCAGGGGGCTGGAAAAAACAGGAAATGACCCAAAATGGCTGACAAATTACTAGTTGCTGCTTCTAACCACTCCTCTGAGGACAAACAAGCAGCTCAGTACTCCCCACTCCCACTGGTGAGTAAAGAAACTACCTCTGGCCACACAAGAAAATGGAGGAACACAGAAACCAAATACAAAGCCCAGGGATCAGCAAAATCTGATCACTGGAACAACTAGCTAGGAAAGTTTAGAAAAGGAGAAATATTTTTTTGTTTTTTTTTGTTTTTTTTGCAAACAGACAGAAAAAAATGCAGTAAATGCTTTGTTTTCAACTAAATTGCTATCAAAGGCTGGTACACTTGAGTGTATTAGCCTGTTTGTTACTTTTAAGCAATACATTAGCCCACAAGTGCAATCAACAATATAAGCTCACAAAAACAGGAAAATAAGGTAATAAAACAGTAATATAGGCACAAACAGTAGTCGAAAAGCTCAAAAGATCGAAAAATGCAAACTAAAAAGTTTAAAAAATACTTATGATCAAGAAAGTTGCTGTTTCTGCTCTCTGCTGGCTTAGGAACTCTGCAGGGGACCACGAGGAGCTATGCCTAGTTCTCTAATGCCAGAAAAGCCTGCCAAAGCGTGCTTTATAGCAGGGGCTGGAAAAACAGGAAATGACCCAAAATGGCCGACAACTTACTAGTTGCTGCTTCTAACCACTCCTCTGAGGACAAACAAGCAGCTCAGTACTCCCCACTCCCACTGGTGAGTAAAGAAACTACCTCTGGCCACACAAGAAAATGGAGGAACACAGAAACCAAATACAAAGCCCAGGGATCAGCAAAATCTGATCACTGGAACAACTAGCTAGGAAAGTTTAGAAAAGGAGAAATATTTTTTGTTTTTTGTTTTTTGCAAACAGACAGAAAAAAATGCAGTAAATGCTTTGTTTTCGACTAAATTGCTATCAAAGGCTGGTACACTTGAGTGTATTAGCCTGTTTGTTACTTTTAAGCAATACGTTAGCCCACAAGTGCAATCAACAATATAAGCTCACAAAAACAGGAAAATAAGGTAATAAAACAGTAATATAGGCACAAACAGTAGTCGAAAAGCTCAAAAGATCGAAAAATGCAAACTAAAAAGTTTAAAAGATACTTATGATCAAGAAAGTTGCTTTTTCTGCTCTCTGCTGGCTTAGGAACTCTGCAGGGGACCACGAGGAGCTATGCCTAGTTCTCTAATGCCAGAAAAGCCTGCCAAAGCGTGCTTTATAGCAGGGGGCTGGAAAAAACAGGAAATGACCCAAAATGGCCGACGAATTACTAGTTGCTGCTTCTAACCACTCCTCTGAGGACAAACAAGCAGCTCAGTACTCCCCACTCCCACTGGTGAGTAAAGAAACTACCTCTGGCCACACAAGAAAATGGAGGAACACAGAAACCAAATACAAAGCCCAGGGATCAGCAAAATCTGATCACTGGAACAACTAGGGGTGCTGTATTTGTCAAGGTAATGCTCAGCCAGCAATCTATGCAGTACCTTAATGGCTGTCTGAGATTTTTTTAAAGAACTATGTGATGTAATTAAGGTACTTCATGCCTGGTGCTCAGCATGGCAAAGAAATGTCAGAAAGAACAAAGTCATCAATACTCCACAAGAATCCTGGCCTGCAGAGCAGAGAAACACACTCTAGGGCATAATTATACTGTATGATTATACTGCAAGTTGTAGAAAGAAAAAAATGAAAAGAAATATAAGAACATATCATGTCTGCAGGTCTACCATCTTTGCAATCATAGGTGATTCCATCGTGACGCACACAGATGTCCCTCTCACCAGGCTGGATAAGGAAAAGGTGACAGTCAACAGTCTGTCAGGTGCCAGACTCCACCATATCACACATGCACTGAAGTCTCTCAAAAACAGGTACTGTTACGAGTCTGTCATAGCCCATGTTGGTATGAATGACTTGAGATGTACCTCTCAGAACTATATGAAGAGAAACATGACTGAGCTCTTGGACTATGTGTCTCAGGCAGGTATGTCCCTAGCCTTGAGCAGCATTTTACCTTTACCTAGGATGATGCCTCAATACAAACAGAAAATGACTGACTTCAATAATTGGCTTAGTTTCTGGTGTCATTCCAAGGGGATACAGTATCTGTCAGCCTGGGATGACATGAATGACAGACTTCGATGCTTTGCCAGAGATTGCCTTCATCTGTCACTCCTGTGATTTTGGCTACTGGCTAAGGCTCTTGCCACCCCCATAGTGCCTTTTTAGGCAATGTCTCAAGGGCAAAATTCCCAACATAAAAACTCCATCTAAAAACAACCTCAAAGTTATGCTGCTAAATGCTAGGAGTCTTAACATGAAACTGCACTCACTGGAAGCAGTCTTCACCTTGGAAGACTTAAAGATTTGTGTAGTCACAGACACCTGGTTCAAACTGTAGAGAGCACCCCAGCCATACCTGGCTACACCTCCTTCCACACCTTCAGACTACAAACTGAAGGCATGAAAACTAAAGGAGGTAGTGTATCAATATTCATTAAAGATAAATACACTTCCAGATTGGTTAAACAGTATGATTCCCTGGAGATACTTCAGGTGCAATTAACTGTTTGTAGGACACCTATTTAAGGCATTGCCAGCTACAGGACCCCCTCCATAAATCAGGACACCCACTCTGCCTATTTGAATCTACTTGAGTCTATCAAGCTACATCTGAATACTCTGGTTTGGGGTGAATTGAACTACCCATCCATTGACTGGGTTAAATTATTCATGCTCAAATTCACTTGCCCAAAGGTTCCTTGACTTTGTTAACTCCAATACAATGGACCAGCTAGTTGACACCCCCACAAGGGGTACCAACATCCTGGATCTGGTGCTTACCAATATGGAGGACCACTGTAACACTCCCACTGTGAGGTCTTCCCTAGTGAGATGTGACCAGAAATCAGTCTCATTCAAAGTAACTATCACACCTGATCCCAACTAGCAGCAGCTAAACTTAAAAACTTCTACAAAGCAGATTATAACCCCTTACAGGATGGTATAAATGGGTCTATATCATATATTCGAAATTCCAAGATGTCAAACACCATATGTTCGAACTTGAAATTTTGAATATTAAAAACATCGAAAGCTCAGGATCGCAAATTTTTTCCTATGGAAAAAATTTGCTGTTCTGAGAAACATACACACAACACAAGCACACCAAAATAAATAAACTACACACATACAGTTAACAAAACCCAACCCCACACTAAACCACACATACATTACTAACTATGCACTTACCTTAACCCGCATCCTAACCCTAAGGTCCGTAACTCTTGCACCACAGTGGAGGAAATAGCAAAGCCACAGAATGGCCCACTGAAATCTTGCCCTAGGTAAAATTTCGATGTTCCGAGGCTTCGCTATTTTCAACATTCAATGGTTTGGGTTCGATGTTTTGACATTCGGTGTTTTCTGTGTTCAGAATTTTGATATAAACCCAGTATAATTAGCTTTACTGCAGCTCCCCCCTCAGATAGAGCTGGCAACTATGCCAAGTTCAATACTGATGCTTTATACAAACACCTGTATAACTGCATTGACTCTGCATTACTTGATAGGACTAAAACAAGCTCCTCAAAGAAGAGCAAACCTGACTGGTGAACAACTGCCATTAACAGGCCTTACAATAACAAGAAGAAATTGCTGTCTAAGAGTAAGAGGGAGTGAGACCAAAACTGTAATAACTCCCTCCTCAGCTTAAACAAGCAAATAAGTCTTCTTATGAAGTCCTCTAAAACAAACTACAAATCCAAATTAGCTTCCTCAATTAACGACAACCACAAGGCATTCTTTAGTTACATTGTAACCTAAAAGGAAAGACCCAGATTTGTGCCAAACTGGTAGTTAATGATAACAAATATACTAAGCCTGTGGACAGATCTAACCTGTTAACCGACAACTTCACCCCCTGTCCTTGCTACAAGTACCCCATGACATCCCTACCCTGTCCTCTACCTTATATCTCTAAAGAGCAGGTCATAAACCCCTCTCTAAGGCCAAAAACACACCATCTTTGGGACTTGATAACATCCCAGGTTGCATCCTACATGGGATCAAACAGGAATTAGCAACACCATTGAGTACTCTTTTCAATTAAAGTCTAAGCTCTGGCTTCAACCTAGCTTAATGGAAAATGGCAAACATTATCCCCTTGCACAAAGGTGGTGCTTTCACTGACCATGGGAACTGCAGACCTATTAGCCTGACTAGTCTTATCTGCAAGGACATGAAGTGAATCATTATGGACCTCATGAACAAAGATATACATAATCTCCAAATACTTGACCCTACTCAGTTTGGAGTTATCAAAGGGAGATCATGCCTGTTAAAGCTGGTGGAGTTCTTTGAGACAGTCACCATGACACTTGATAAGGGGAAATCTGTGCATAAAGCCTATCTAGACTTATCCAAGGCTTTTGACACTATCCCTCACTCGGGCATCATTGAAAAACTCACCCAGCAAGGTATCAACCCTTATATCATTAGATGGGTCACTAACTGGCTCACTGATAAAGCTCATATAGTCAAAATAGAGGACTCTACCTCCAACAGCAGTCCTGTAACCAGTGGTCTTCCATAGGGATCAGTACTGGGACCTCTACTATTTGGAATCTATTTCTCCAAAGTACAAGCTAAAACTAAAGGTCTGTGGCTGACAAAGTTTGCTGATGACTGCAAACTGAGAGCAGTCATAGAATCTCCAAACAATGTCAACATCTTACAAAAGGGTCTTACACAAACAAATGAATGGTGCCAAAGTCAAGGCCTTAAATTCAATGCAAAAAATGTATTATCATCCCTTTCAGTAAGTGTGATGTTCCTGCTAACTACCACATCGATAACAACTTAAGTACGCACTCAGTGGTGAGAGCCTTGAGCACACAGGTTGACAGCAACCTTAACTTTGATCACCATGTCTCCACGGTGGTAAGAAGGGCATTCTATATTGCTCATCTCATAAGTTAGGACATTGCATCCAGAAAAAAAGAGGTTATAACCTCCCGTGCTCTTCCCTCATCAGGCCAATAATTGAGTACAACGCCCCTTTTGGTATGTACCTTTCCAAGCACATGCAGCAATTGGAGAGACAACAAAGGTTCCTCACAAGGAAAATTCAAGGTTTTCAGCATCTGTCCTATGTGGATCATCTGAAATCACTATCACTTTCTTCTGTTTCATACAGACTACTCAGAGGCGATCTATGTCTTGCATATAAGGCAATCTATAACCCTGCTTTACAGAAAATGCTGCATATCCGCAAGTCAAATGGGACACGGGTTACTCACTCAAAAGACCTTAACTTTCTATGTGACATTAATAGTACCTGCTGGAGGGACAATCTGGACAATTGGATGGGTAACCATAAATTCAACAGGGGGGGTTCTACCTGTGTGGACAGGAGCAATTTGTGTTGACCATTGAAATAAGGGCAGAATTTGGCTAGGCTTTAAGGGCCCTAGGGTCATTAGTCTAGCAACTTCCTATGATCCTATGATCATAAAATAAAGAAACAACTGGAGGACTATCTCAGATTACACAAACCCAATATGCATCTGAGGATGGATTAAGAATGACATACCTTATTTCGACTTATGGGATAAATTAGCTTTGTTTTTACAGACTCACAACTAAAACTGAGATTTATCATAACCCTCAACTGTCACATATTCTTTGGTTTGTCAAACATTTTTTTTATTTTAAAACTCTTTGTTCTGCAAGAAGTACTTTAACACACTGTTAAATGGCATTTTAAAGCATATATTCAAAATTTTAATGACATTCTGCAGTAAAGAAACTGTGTTTCCATTGTTACCCTTGGTTACAATGTTTTTTTGTGACTCCAATTTCAAAACTGATCAAATTGTCAAATATCAAGCCATAGCTTTATCTTAAAAGAGATAAAGAGGTGTGATATAAGCACTGATATTTCTCATTTATGACCATACTTCTCAAGTGTATTTCATTATGAGGGATGTTCCTCATTTTGAGTCTTAAAATATCTATGTTGCTTGTAGTTCCACATTGCAAAGATCTGTCACACATTCAGTGTTAATAAGCCCATAGTTTCATAGGTAAGTAGTAGGCCGGCTGCTCTTGTGGGCCATTTTAAGCCTATACAGTTTCCCTTTTTGTGTTCAAAATAACCTATCCCATTTCATTATAGATTGTCCTTAACCATCCCATGGTCAATAGTTTTATATTACCCCTAATGAAAATAACTGGGATCATAGGTTCATAGGTTCATAGGTTGGCACTAGGCTATCAGCCCTAGGGCCTATACAAGCCTAGCCATAACAATTCCCTGGCTATTTCTTCCCACAATATTTTCTTCTCTGGACCCCTGTCTAGCAGGGTGACTTGACATGATCCCCAGGGTGAATTTCCTATCTACCATCCAAAGATAATTTGAGGGTATCCATGCATGGGATAAAGAATTTAAGAGAGCTATATCTGTCCATTATTAGTACAAGGGGAAGTCCTGAAAAAGTGTCTGTTTCCCATGCATAGATCCAAGTTACACTTGAATATGAACAGGGTTGAGTTTTGTTTTATATGGGTGTGGAGTCTGTTCTAGATCAATGGTATCCTCTTTAAGATAAATCTGTCCTTCCGAACAGTTTTGTTGATGTTGCAGAAGAGGCTTAGATCTCTAGATGGAGATTTTATCATACATTTGACCTGCTGTTTAGTAAATCTGTCAATATTTGATCAGGGGATGTCTTGTTTACTAGACACAGATTACTTCATAGCAGTCTGTAGGATGCTGAGTATAGTGACAGAGTTCTGAGCTGGTCTATGTAGGACAATTTCTATAGGTCCTATAGCATTTTAGTAAGCCATCTCTGTGGGCATTCCAGTTGTTGCGTGTGTCTAGACAGATACATGCCAAAGTGGGCATTATATTTAATGAGTGGCCTACTGAGGACTGAGTAAAGGGGACAATGACATCCCTAGATGTAGAGAAAATCCTTTTATTCAAAAGCAGTGCAATATAGGATTTTCTTATGACAACAGGCTCATGTTTATGGAAAGTTAAATCACTATTCCCAAATCCCAAACAACTCGGTCAACTCTTACATTCTGTAATATTTCTATGATTTCTCTTAAACTAGGCTTTGGGTAGATGTCAAATTTTTAAATGCCACATAGCGTTGTAAATCATTGCATAGCCTGATTGCTTAATCAGGCTTTGGGCCTAACACAATGGGGCTATTTCACCTTATTTTTGACTACTCTACCATCACCATCTTAGACATTTTTTATTTCCTCTTGCATAGCCTTTCTCTATGACTCTTGTCAATTGTAATGCTTTAAGTTAACATTGTTTCTTGGAATGGTCTAAATATGCTGTTGAATTAGGATTGTTTTGTCATGTAGTTCTGGAAACACTTCATTGTTTCTTAACCAAAGTGTGCTTACATCTTGTTTCAGTGGATCAGATAGTGTTTACCTACATGAACTGCAGGCATAGAGGTGAGTCTCTACCAGATCCTTCATTCCTGCCTTTAAACTAATTACAGAGGTCTGCAATTCAGAAAGCTGGCATGATTATAACTGTTTTGGTCTTTTCTTGCCAGCCTATATAATTCTGTAGCTGGCATCATTAATTTTGTTTTCCACTATTTCAAATGCACCTCTTAATTTGACCAAGAAATATTTTCTGCAGAGAGTACCAAAATTAAAATTTGATCGCCAGCTTTGCATTCCCTTATCCTTGCATATCTTTTCTCACAAACCTCATGTAGCATGGTTCTTCCCAAGTATCCCCGTACAATGGGATTCGCCATTTGCAATCTAGCTTGTAAGTAAGCAGTGTTCTTTTGACACTTTTAAATTGGGTTATCTCTTCTTGCCAAAATTTTCTGGAATTATCTTGAAATCCAAAAGTGCACCTACCATCTAATAACTCAAAAGGACTAAGCCCCCATTAATGTTTGTGGTATTTCTTTAACAGCATTCTGAAGGAATGGTATTGACTGGTCTCAGTTTTTATCATATTCTTTAATACGTTTTCTAAACATGGACTTTAGTATTCAGTAAAAATGCTCCTCTAACCCATCTGTCTTGAGATAGTACACCAAGGTTTTTCATTTCTTGACCTTAAAGCATTTGTATGGCATGTGCACTATTCTGGACATAAATGGAGCCCTCCAGTTTGTTAATATTTCCTTTTGTATCCTTGTTCTGAAAAGTAACTAACCAACTCATTATATATATATATATATATAATGCTAGCATTAGCCTTGCATGCAGGAATATTCTTGAGTACTACAGACTACAAAATGATGACAATGTATTGAAACTAATTGATGGGTTTTCCAAAGGTCATATCCATCTCAATATACTTGAATGGTACCATCATGACCAGTTTTGAAATCAAAAGATTTTTAAAGACTGGGCATAGTGCTGCCTTCTGACACTCAAGGCATCTAGCACAAAAGTTCTCAACTTCTAACCTTACCTCATGGATTTTGACTATGGGCACTAAACTTCCTCTCTTCCTCTCTGTCCTTACTCCATTCGGTAACTTATTTTGTAACCCAAAGTATGGGTAAGATGTGGGGACATTTTATTCAGCTTCATCACTTCAACCGTAGTAACATTTTCCCTTGTTCTGCTTCAAATGTTGTCTCCAACTATGTCTTTTAATAGTTTATTTAGCTTATGAGAATGCTAGCCATCTTGGAAGTTTCCACAAGGTCAGTCTTTGATGAGGTGGAAGGTATTGCCTCCTCTTCAACCAAAACAGACACTGGGGTCTCAGTGTTTAATGTTTCTCCCAAGGAAGGCAGGTCATACTAGTACATTTTATTGTCAGCTGATATTTCTTCTGTTTTGATTTTGTCCTGTTATTGCCATTTATAAACTTGATTAATAAACCCTCTTTATCTATTTAGTATTTGTGTGTTTTGTCTCAATAGGAAAGTTATTAGGGCTGTTTTCAGTGTTATTTCTCAGAGTATACATTATTCTCTACCTGTTATATTTTGTTTAGGTTGATCTTCCTCTAAGTGTAACTAAATACTCTTTGCCTCTTTCCATTTCATCTTTCAATAGACTTCCCCCAAAAATGTGTAACAGAACAGCATTTATTTTTAGTTTTACTGTTTTTCTTAATTACATACCCCTTTGCCTAGAGTCTTGCATTACTTGATTTATGTGTCTTAACTGACAGATAATGACTTAGATCATTGACTGTTTCAACTTATTTTACTACACTAGTAATGTCTTTCTTATCATTATGTTTCTTCTTCTCAGTCTCCATTACTACTAAGAATTCTCCATTTTGAGGCTTTCTGTTTTAGCTTAAGAGAAAGTTTAAAGAGTCTTCTCAGGCTCTGAATTGTCATACTTCCTAAAATTATTTTGTACTAAACCTTTTCAGTGAGTAATTCCTTCTCTTTAGTTTTACTATTAACTTATATTTCCTGCTTTTCAACACTTCCTGGCTGCAACATTTTACTCTGTAACTCCCTTCCTTCTCCAAGTTCAGTTCCTTCAACCTTGGCTGCCTTAGGTGTATGCTAGCATATTTCATTAAATGGTGCAGGTCCCTCTTCGCTCAGTAATCTTAGATATTTTTCAATACCTTTGGGGCTTAATAATATTATTGTTTGACTTTGTTAGACAGCTATACTCTTATGAGTGTCAGATAGTTGCTTCCTCCTAGTTCCAAGTTAAGTAGATACATAATTACAGGCCTCTGTATTTGTTGGTTTTCCTTCTTATACTGTTAAGGTGGTCTATCAAAGTAATTGTCTCTTGACTAAGCAAATCTTTAAAATGGGTAAAATCTTTCCCTATTATCATATCATATTAAATTGGAAACCACAACAATAGAATGAACTACCTTTCTGAACACACCTTGTCATACCTCTCAAATGTCCAGATCTTTGCTTCATATTTTCAGTCTAGTCCTCATAAAATTTGCTTTTTTCTGGATTTTTGTGGCAAATCATTGAGGAGTGAATTCCATAAACAATGATAATATTTGAGTTTCAGGCTTCCCATCCTTCAGAAAATGCATGGTAACACAAGACATTTGTTTATTTTAGCAATGTTATAGATTAATAAGCGCAATATTTAAAATGTGTCCCTATTTTGGGGGCTTTGTCCCCCTATTACTTTTGATTTTGTCAAGATTCTTTGTGCTAAGTGGCTTAGAGCTATGGTTGTATTTTACTTGAGTAATGGGATACAGTTTTCTAACTCCGTGAATGTGGATCTCTTCATCTTTTTTTTTAATGAGTGTCTTTTTACACCCATACTCTGTCTTTATAAGTGTGACCACACTACCTAAATCTAGTAATCCCTGCAACTCCTTATTATCAATGAAGGCATTGTGCTTAATTAACTTTGTAGAGGCACAATAGCAAAAGAATGACTCAGCTATTCTTACAGACAATTTATTACATTTTGTAAGCTTAACATTTCTTACAGATAGCTTGTTACATTCCATATTCTCAGTATTATTAGTAACATGCTTTCCACTAAGTAGTTTTTCACAAGTGGAATTACTACCACTACAAGTACAACATCTAGCTAGATGCCCCTTTCCTATATCTAAAACAGTTAAGTTATAAATATAGCTTCTTTGCATAGCAATTTCTCTTCTAGTAGACAAAAAAAATCTGCATCTGTAGGGTCAGCTGAATCACCCACTTTTATAAAGAAGCAGGCAAAGCACTATTATGTTTATATCAAATGCATTTGTTTAAATTATTTTATTTTTTCTGTAGTGATCCTCAGGATATTCATTACAGTTAAGTACATTTTATGTATTACATCACTGAGATCTTACCATTTTGATAGCAGAAAATGTCCACATCTACCTTAGAGGTAAAACCGGTTCTTGCTAGAGATTACTTTTTTTTACTTTTATCATGGTCTTAATATTCAGTCCCTTCCATATCTATAAAGGCTTTTAAATGTTTACCAGTTAATTGAGATGAGATGATTCCATTCCAATTACTCCAGTCCCATCCTTTCTGTTGAGTATACTGATCAAAGGCTATCAGGTGCAACGAGGTCTTCCTCTCTGGTCAGTTGTTTTGTTGGTATAACTGCCTTTGCTTCAGAACTGCAATTTTGGTGAAAAGGCAAATACAGATACATTTCACACAGTCATATCTAGTACATACCGTAGAACTGATTTCACTTTACAGATGCATTTCACACAGGCACATCTAGTACATACTGCAGAACTGCTTTCCCTTTACACAGTGGTGACTGGTGACTTCAAATCAAAGGGGGGCTGCAGGAGCCAGCTGAATGGGCGGGGGTCAAGGGGAAGGGGTGTGGCCAACTAGAAAGGGGAGGAGCTATGCTCAGAACCACAAAAACTAACTTTAATTAAATACACTGCCCTGGGTGGCAAACCATCATTATGAGAGTCCAATCAAGACAAAAATAAGTGTAGAAGAATAAAAATATTTCAGTGCATTGGCTGCATGACAGCTTACTTAATATCTAGATGGAAACAAAAGGTTGTGAGGCATGAATAAATAAATTACTTTTTAAATACATTACTGGAATGCCAGTCAAAATCAAGTACAAGCAAAACCAGAAGCACTCAACTCAAACCACTTCTCCTTGCACTGCAGTTCTAATTATAATTTATATTCAGCTTTATTAAAGTGCCAAGTAACATGCTGAAAGTAGAAATCTCTGTGATGCCCCCACTTGTAAAATGTTTCTTATCCAAAAAAGACCTGCTGCCTGACAACTATCTACTTGTTTCATGGGAAAACATGTAAGTAAAAATGAAAAGCAAACAAGAAACAAGCTCAAGATACATTGCTTAAAGGATTACTGTACAGGTTATGGACCACACATGATTGGCATTCTGTTTAGTTTACGGGTAAAGTCTGTAGAGATGACTGGAAGTCTCCAACAAGTGTAATGAGCTTTTTAAAATAATGGAATCCTGTCCTTTAATACCGAAGGCTTATACATTATCTAGTCAAGTATTCTCTGCATGGCAACAACAGAAAGGCTTTCAATGTTGGCAATTCTTTAACAGTATGCTTATTAAAGCTTACTTGCATCTTATGATCTCAGACAAGCTTACATTATGGTCATTAAAGCATTGCTACTTAAACACAGAGCAACAAGCACTTTGAGTAATAAGCATAAATCAACAGTACAAAAATATGACAGAAACCAGACCTTTCTGCAAAATCAAGGACAGATGAAAAGCTGCTGTAGTACTTGTGTCTACCTTGGATGGGGGGGGGGCACACTGCACATTTACACTGCATAATTACTCCTTGCCTTGCTTGGACACATCCAGAGTCAGTACATGGTGGAGTGGGGTGCAACAAGTATGTCACAAATTGAAATGTCTCTGGCTGACTGTGATGGCCCTGACACATGTGTCATACCTCTCAACCTCAGAGCAAGAAATCTGGACAAAGCCATACACAGAAGTGGGACAAATGCCCACAAATAAGGACAAATTTTAAATATTGCTCTAATAAACTTAGAATGTCAATAGAATAGGTCTTGCATTAGTATGACTTTTCTGAAGGGTATAAAATCTGAAACTCAAATGTCTGCCATTATTTTCTAACTTCAGTCTTTAGTGATTTGTCACTAATTTGCCAAAAAACACAATTTTATGAAAAATGGACCAAATGTGGTGCAGAAATATAAAATAGCCACACAATACAGCTAGGAACCTGTCAAAGAAGGGACACTTTAATATTAGTACTGCTAACTTGAGCAGCTGACAAAATAAAAGAATCTACATGCATTTCAAGTAATCTATAACTTTGATTATTACAGTTATTTCTTAATTGTAAACCCTCCATGTTTTCTTCCAAAATTGCTATTTTGCGGAGGGATTATTAGGGTGAAGAGCAACATTTTAAGCCAAAATCGGAGACAGTTGAGAGGTTGGCTATGCCTAATTCTATAAAGCAATTTATTTGCATGTACCTCTCAACCTGTTAATGCAGTAAATCTGAACAAGGCCAAATATACTGGGGGAACATATAAACAGTACTAAAAATTGCTCTTGTATAAATTGAGACAGTTGATAGAATAACAGTTCTTACTTTAGCATGCATTTTTCTGAAGGTTATGAAGTCTGAAACTCAGTGTATAATTATTTAGTGACTTAATTTCTAAATGATTTGCCAGAAAACTACAAATTTTATGAAGAACAAACCAAAAATAAGAAGCAAAATCTATTCATTCTTTGAAAATCTGGACAGTTGGGAGGTATAGTTTAGCTGGGCCTGTCTGAGTTTGCTGCCCTTCCCCCCTGACAAAATCACGGTTGAATGGAGCCTCTGCAGCCATTCCTATGAACCATTACTTGGCTATTTCACTCCATTTACCATAAACACTAATGTGCATACTGCTTTACTTGTATGATGAGTTGGACTTCATTTGAAAGTTTTATTTTGTATTTTACAGCACAAACACTAAGTCATCTACTAAACAAAGCAATGCAGTCGCACAATGAAAACTTAGCATTAAAACTTCTCTGCTCTTGAAACTCACATTCATTGAAACAGCATTGAAACCCACATTCAAAGAAAATACATTTTGCCAGTGGCAGATAAAGATTAATTTTGGACTGTTTTCGAATCATAGGCCCCTTGCATATGAAACATACATGTGCTCTTTGATACACCTTCCTCATTGTACTAAATTATATTCCTTGTACAATATATTACAGTTGTTAGAGGGCGTTTTAAATTTGTTTTGAACATTTTTCCAGTAAACAATGAAACAAAATGCATGCACCCATAATGACAAAACTGCCCAGTTCAGAACATTTATCATAAAAGTCTACTCAGACTTCCGCAGTCCACCATTATCAGTAAATATGCACAATTCTACAGTCCACCATTATCAGTAAATATGCACAATTCTACAGTCCATTATCAGTAAATATGCACAATTCTACAGTCCATTATCAGTAAATATGCACTATCTCTGAAGAAGTAAAAGTCATCTAAATTAATTCCACATTAAAGAAATCTGTAACTAATGAAGAGGTTGCTGCATGGTTTCATCGAAAAATAAAGTGCCTGTTGCCCCTCAGGAATAAATTGCCTATATTACATTAAAAAAATGATAAGCTAGTAATATTGCAAGAGGAAATGGATGACAAACTGATAACGAGCTCATAGTTAGTATCTTCACCAAGGAGAACATTCTCAGTACAGCAGCATCCACTCCTTGTGGGAGTAGAACCCACAACCTTCTGCATCAAAGACAAGTACACAACTTGTTGTGCTATTAACAAGGCGAATGAACTTCACTTAAGCAGCACTAAACTTCTGTTCCCCTGCAGCTCTCAGCTCCTTGTAAAATCTACTCAATACTCAACTTTGCAGCACAAGAAAACTGGAAAAAGCCAAAATGTATTGGGGGGGGGGGGTCAAAAGCCCAAAATCCAAGGACACAAACATTGCTTGTATAATCTTGGAAAGTTGCTAGAACCATACATTTTACTGCCAAGCTCCCTGTGCAAAACAGAGCAACATACCACTATGCCAAATCAGCTGTTTTGTAAAAGAGGAAGACTGAAACTTAAATGGCTATCATTTAGTGAATTCTGTTCTCACCATAGCTGTCAACCTCTTAGTACAAAACACCTGCACAGACCCAGTAATGAGGGAATACAGCCCTCAAACATTCAGTGAATTCAGTTCTTGTCATAGCTGTCAACCTTAGCACAAAAGACCTGGACGAAGCCAATAATGAGGGAATGCAGTCCCAAAAATAGGGACAAATTTCAAATATTCATCTTATAAACTTAGAAAATTGCTAGAATAAAAGGTTGTGTTACGGTTGTGTTACTATGTATTTTCTGAAGAACATGAAGTCTGAAATTCAAATGCCTGTCAATTTTACTGCTGACAGAATAAAAACAATTTTCAGCAGAGACCCAGGGAGAAATACTGCAGACACGTCTTTGTAAAATGACAGGGCACCAGAGCAAATCCACACAAACACAGGGAGGAGATGCAGACTCGACACAGAAGGCACCCCAACCAAGAATCAAACCAGAAAACCTATAGCTGTGAGGCAACAATACTACCACTGCACCATCAAATATGTAAGGACTTAAACATTCAGAAACCTGAAGTCTGAAATTCAAATGCCTGTCAATTTTATTTAACATCTGTTAATCAGGACAGTCTGACTTGGAACAAAAAAAAAATCAGCAGAGGCCTAGGAAGAAATAATGCAGACATGTCTTTGTAACATGGGAGGACACAAAAGCAAACCCACACAAACACAGGGAGAAGATAAAGACCCCACAAAGAAGGCACCCCAGCCAAGAAGCAAACTTGAGAACCTGCAGGTGTGAGGCAACAATGCTACAACTGCCCCATCAAATACCAAGCATTACAACATTTACAAATCACAGATATTATGAGGAACAGATCAGATCAAACATGAGGCAAAAATCTGCAGTTTTTTTTTTCACAAATGGTGGTGGGTAGGGAATTAAGGTCTTTAAAACCTGCATACAAGGTACAGGATTCAAGCCTGAGGTATTCCCTACCACACACAAACACCTGTAGTAGCAAACCACAAAAACTAAATATACTGCATTGGGTGCCAAACAGTTGTCATGAGAGTCCAATCAAGACAAAATGAAGTGTAGAAGAATAAAAATATTTCAATGCATTGGCTGCATGACAGCTTAATATCTACATGGAAACAAAAAAGGTTGTGAGACATGAAGAAATAAATTACTTTTTTTTTAATACATTAATGGAATGCCAGTCAAAATCAAGTATAAGAAAAACAAGCAGCACTCAACTCAAACCACTTCTTGCACTGTAGTTCTAATTATAATTTATATTCAGCTTTATTAAAGTAACAAGTAACATGCTGAAAGTAGAAATCTCTGATGCCCCCACTTGTAAAAATGCTCCTTATCCAAAAAAAGACCTGCTGCCTGACAACTACTTGTTTCATGGGGAAAACATGATCAAAGTAAAAAATGAAAAGCAAACAAGAAATAAGCTCAAGATACATTGCTTAAAAGGATTACTGTACAGGTTATAGACCACACGATTGGCATTCGGTTTATGGTTAAAGCCTGCAGAGATGACTGTAAGTCTCCAAGTGTAATGAGACTCTTAAAATAATGTAATTCTGTCCCTTATTACAAATACTGGCATATGCATTTCAATACCCAAGGCTTATACATTATCTAGTTAAGTATTCTCTACATGGCAACAAAAAGGCTTTCAATGTTGGCAATTCTTTAACAGTATGCTTATTAAAGCTTACTTGCATCTTGCAATCTCAGCCAAGCTTACCTGATGGTCATTAAAGTATTGCTACTTAAACACAGAGCAACATGTACTTTGAGTAATAAGCATAAATCAACAGTACAAAAAATATGACAGAAACCAGACCATTCTGCAAAAATCAAGGACAGATGAAAAGCCACTCTAGTACTTGTGTCTACCTTGGATGGGTGGGATTCTCTGCACATTTACACTGCATAACTACTCCTTGCCTTGCTTTGACACATCCAGAGTCACTATATGGGGGAGTGGGGTGTAACAAGTATGTCACAGTTTGAAATGTCTCTGGCTGACTTGTGATGGCCCTGACACATTTGTCATACCTCTCAACCTCAGAGCAAGAAATCTGGACAAAGCCATACAAAGAAATGGGACAAAGGCCCAAAAATAAGGACAATTTTTAAAATATCGCTCTTATAACCTTAGAAAGCTAATAGAGGTCTTGCATTAGTATGAATTTTCTGAATGGTATGAAATCTGAAACTCAAATGTCTGTCATTATTTTCTAACTTCAGTCTTTAATTATTTGTCACTAATTTGCCAAAAAACACAATTTTATGAAAATGGACCAAAAATGTGATGTAAAAATATAAAATAGCAACACAATACAGCTGGGAACCTGTCAAAGAAGGGACACTTTAATATTAGTACTGCTAACTTGAGCAGCTGACAAAATAAAATAATCTACATGCATTTCTGAAATAAAAGTAATCTGATTATTACAGTTATTTCTTAATTATAAACCCTCCATGTTTTCTTCCAAAATTGCTATTTTGCGGAGGGATCATTAGTGGAAGAGCAACATTTTGAGTCAAAATCAGGGACAGTTCAGAGGTTTGGCTATGCCTAATTCTATAAAGCAATTTATTTGCATGTACCTCTCAACCTGTTAATGCAATAAATCTGGACAAGGCCAAATATATTGGGGGGAACATATAAACAGTACTAAAAATGCTCTTCTATAAAATGGGACAGTTGATAGAACAGGTCTTACTTTAGCATGCATTTTTCTGAAGGTTATGAAGTCTGAAACTAGGTGTGTCATTATTTAGTGACTTAATTCCTAAATGATTTGCCAGAAAACCACAGATTTTTATGAGGAACAAATAAAAAATAAGAAGCAAAACATCTATTCATTCTTTGAAAATCTGGACAGTTGGGAGGTATGGTTCAGCTGGGGCTGTCTAAGTTTGCTGCCCTTCCCCCTCACAAAACCCTGGTCGAATGGAGCCTCCCTGCAGCCATTCCAATGATCCATTAATTTGCTATTTCACTCCATTTACCATAAACACTAATGTGCATACTGATTTACTTCTATGATGATTTGAACTTCATTTGAAAGTTTTATTTTTGCATTTTACAGCACAAACACTAAGACATAACAAACTTGGCATTAAACCTTCTCTGCCCTTGAAACTCACATTCACTGAAACAACATTAAAATCCACATTCAAAGAAAATACATTTTACTCGTGGCAGATAAAAAATAATTCTGGGCTGTTTTCAAATCATAGGCCCCTTGCATATGAAACATACATGTGCTCTTTGATACACCTTCCTATTGCTTTGAACATTTTTCCAGTAAACAATGAAACAAAACTGTCCAATTCAGAACATTTCCATCATAAAAGTCTACTCAAACTTCTACAGTTCACTATTATCAGTAAATATGCACAATTCTACAGTCCACCATTATCAGTAAATATGCACAATCTCTGAAGTAGTAAAAAAGTCATCTAAATAATTCCACGTTAAATAAATCTGTAATGAAGAGGTTGGTGCTAGCAATCACCTTTATATTTCATGGTTTCATCGAACAATAAAGTGTCTGATGCCCCTGTGGAATAAATTGCCTAAATTACATTAAAAATAAGCTAGTAATATTGCAATAGGAAATGGATGGCAAATTGATAACAGGCTCATAATTAGTATCTTAACTTTCAGCATTCACCCCTTATGGGAGTAGAACCAACAACCTTCTGCATCAAAAAAAAAAGCACACAGCCTGTTGTGCTATTAGCACTAAATTTCTCTTCCCCTGCAGCTCTCAGCTCCTTGTAAAATCTGCTCAATACTCAACTGCATCTCAACTTCGCAGCACAAGAAGTCTGGAAAAAGCAAAATTTATTGGGGTGGGTCAAAAGGGCTAAAACCAGGGACACATTAAACATTGCTTGTATAATCTTGGAAAGCTGCTAGAATAAAATGCTGTGCTACCACGGTACCACCATACATTTTACTGCCAAAGTCCCTGTGCAAAAAAGAGTCAGAACATACCACTATGCCAAATCACCTGCTTTGTGAAAGAAAAATGCTGTGTTACCACCGTACATTTTACAGACAAGGTCCCTGTACAAAACAGTCAAGAGCAACATACCACTACGCCAAATCAGCTGTTTTGTGAACGAGAGGAAGACTGAAACTTAAATGGCTATCATTTAATTAATTCAGTTCTCACCATAGCTATCAACCCCTTAGCACAAAACACCTGGACAAACCCAGTAATGAGGGAATACAGCCCTCAAACATATTCAGTGAATTCAGTTCTTGCCATAGCTGTCAACCTTAGCACAAAAAACCTGGACAAAGTCACTAACAGGGTATTTTAAATAGTCATCTTACAAACTTAAAAAATTGCTATAATAAAAGGTTGTGTTACTATATATTTATTACTAGAATGAAAAGTTGTTTTACTATGTATTTTCTGAAGACTATGAAGTCTGAAATTCAAATGCCTGTCAATTTTACTTCTGATGGAACAAAAACAATTTTCAGCAGAGGCCCAGGGAGAAATACTGTAGACACGTCTTTGTAAAATGGCAGGATACCAGAGCAAATCCACACAAACACAGAGATAAGATGGAGACTCCACAAAGAAGGCACCACAGCCAAGAATCAAACCACAAATCCTGTAGCTATGAGGCAACAATACTGTCACTGCACCATCAAGTATGTAAGAAATGAAACATTCAGAAACCTGAAGTCTGAAATACAAATGCCTGTAAATTTTATTTAACATTTGTTAATCAGGACAGTCTGACTTGGAACAAAAAAACAATTTTCAGCAGAGGCCCAGGAAGAAATAATGCAGACATGTCTTCGTAACATGGGAGGACACAAAAGCAAACCCACACAAACACAGGGAGAAGATACAGACCCCACAAAGAAGGAACCCCAGCCAAGAATCAAACCTGAGAACCTGGAGCTGTGAGGCAACAATGCTACGACTACACCATCAAATATCAAGCAAACAGACCCCCAAAAGAAGGAACCCCCAACACTGCTACTACTACACCATCAAATATCAAGCAAACGACCCAACAAAGAAGGAACCCCAGCCAAGAATCAAACCCAAGAGCCTGCAGCTGTAAGGCAACAATGCTACTACTACACCATCAAATATCAAGCACTGCACCATTTACAAACCACAGATATTATGAGGAACAGATCAGATCAAATATGAGGCAAAAATCTGCAATTTTTTTACAAATGGTGGTGGGTAGGGAACTCAAGTCTTTAACACCTGCATACAGGGTACAAGCCTGAGGTATTCCCTACCACACCACCATGAGCACCTGGGGCATTTTCACATACACACACACACACACACACACACACACACACACCAGTCCATTCAAATAGGCATAAATTCATTCACACACACACCAGTCCATTCAAATAGGCATAAATTCATTCACACACACACCAGTCCATTCACATAGCCATAAATTCATTCACACACACACCAGTCCATTCAAATAGGCATAAATTCATTCACACACACACCAGTCCATTCAAATAGGCATAAATTCATTCACACACACACCAGTCCATTCAAATAGGCATAAATTCATTCACACACACACCAGTCCATTCAAATAGGCATAAATTCATTCACACGCACACCAGTCCATTCAAATAGGCATAAATTCATTCACACACACCAGTCCATTCAATTAGGCATAAATTCATTCACACACTTCCCTACCATTCTAAACAATAATTAACACACTTACCTGTCCTTGCTGCCCATTCTCCATAATGTAATCCAAATGCCTGCGCAATAATCCAAAGTCCCGCGATCCAAACCCTTCCCGACGAGAGAGACTGACTGCTGGTGTTGCAGTCCAGCCCCGATGCGTTTTCCCAGCGAGTCTGTGCACTTTAAAAGTGCACAGACGTCTCCTCATGTTTCCCTACCTGGACTGCCAGACTGCCTGGAGCATGCGCAGTAGACTCGCAGTAGTCTGGACTACTGCGCACTGTCCTTGCTGCCCATTCTCCATAACGTAATCCAAATGCCCGCGCAATAATCCAAAGTCCCGCGATCCAAACCCTTCCCGACGAGAGAGACTGACTGCTGGTGTTGCAGTCCGGCCCCGACGCGTTTTCCCAGCGAGTCTGTGCACTTTAAAAGTGCACAGACGTCTCCTCATGTTTCCCTACCTGGACTGCCGGACTGCCTGGAGCATGCGCAGTAGACTCGCAGTAGTCTGGACTACTGCGCATGCGCGAAGTCCGCGAATTTTAAAAATGTTATTTTTTTTTTTTTAATTTGTTTGTAGTTCTTTTGTTGAGGGGGCTGCAGTCCGGCAGTCCAATAGCACAGGCCGCCCCTGCCTTTACAAATGCATTTCACACAGACATATCTAGTACATACCAGAGAACTGCTCTCCTTTTACATGGGATAACTTGGTTGAAAAGGTTCTGCTTATACCACATGCAACAGGAATGCTTTCTCTCCAACTGTAGAAATTATGATCAAACAAATGTATACTGTGTGGGCAGTATAATGTAAAATGTCAGAACTTATAGTATGAAATAATTATCCAAAAATAAGTCCACTGCACCCATCAATGTGATCCAGTGTAGTATATATGAATTCAAAACATACTATACAATCTTAAAAAATGAGTTTTATTAAGCAGAATCCGAAAATGACAGTACCTTTCAAGTAACATGGAACCAAATGAAGTATCATAAAGTATATGTACTGCTAACTTTTCAAACACAAATATACAATCTCTCTTGCAGTTTCCAGCACAGTGTAAAGGTAGGTGTTTTTCCTCCTTCTTTATTCCCTGAAGAAAGATGCCCAGATTTACTTGAAATATTTTGGAAAGTTTTGCTATTGCAGTGACTCCACCCAGGGTTACTGTCCTGGTACTCATTTTTCCCTTCTATGGCAGGCTATGTTCTATGACAAGCAGCATTATAGCTTTCCTTTGTATAACTCACTTTAACTGAATAATTGACTTCATCCCATGGGAACCCTGACTAACTAACACATCATGTAGCTATCTGTCTTAAAAAGCAATACTATTTATATAATGGTATTAAAGAAGCAATATTATATAAATTATTTAAATCAGCTCCTGTATTTACAGCATAAGCTTATGTGTGTCTGTATGTGTGTGACTGTATGATATATATATATATATATATATATACACACACACACACACACACACACACACACACACACACACACACACACACACACACATATGGATCTACTGAAGTTAATCAAAAGTTCAGTAGCTCAACAGCCTAATAATTGAAAGAAAGGTCAACAAAATAATTACACCCCATGCACATGCTCGGAGATATAACCTCAGACCATGTAAATCAAAGATAAAAATTGCACAGACAGATAGATAACACAGATGACAGAGTGAAAGATAGATAAGCAAATAGATAGATGGCTATGTGCACTTATTTCAAGTGGCAGGATATTCTGTGAAAGTGCAGCTATACCTCCTCATAAAACACCATCATCAGAGGGCACTTCTAAAGTGAATTGTTAGATCTATAAGTGAACAGCAAAAGCATTATTATTCCTTGGCACTATAGAACAGCCTCCATGTTTGTCAAAGCCATGCTGAAAGGGGAGGACACGATTATGACATCAGGAAGAAGAAAGATAGTCAAGTTGAGTGTATCAACACATATAAAGATGCTGATTTATCATCAAAATAAGATGTTAAATGAGTAACAGAAAAATTAACAGAAACTGCACAGCAGGAAGCAATTGTCAAGAAGACAGAAGTAAGGTTCATCATATTAGCAATACTGTTGTGGTGTTCACTGAAGCAGAAACAATTGTAGTATTAAAGATGATCATATGTGGCTATATTGGTGGTAATGGCTATGGAACCATAAGATATAGTGCTGAAGGTGATCGGATATATCTATATCAGTCATGGCAGTTGGGGTATTCTCAGTCATGATGAAGGAGATGAAATTTGTTAGTTCTGGTGGTAGTGAGTCATGAGGAAGTGACAGTCATGTTAATTAGCATTGTCATATCTGTCCATACTTGTAGTGGTGCTGGTGGTGGCTGGGATAGTGACACCTATGTTAATGAGGATGATCCATTTCAGAACTATAGGTGGTGGCAGCAGTGACTGACATAGTGAGAGTTACACTGTTGGTTTTCCTAACTAATAACAGTGATCAGATTTGGCTGTACTGGTGATGATGGTGCCTGATATAGTGACAGTTATGATGGTGAAGGTGAAAAGACTGCAGTGCTGATGCTTGCAGTGGTAATAACAGCCACTGTACAAATGGTGATGAGACTTGCCTGAATTGGTGGTGATGCTGATGTCTGAAGTAGTGGTAGTGATGGTGATGATAAGTGCTGTCACATTTAACAGAACTGGTTATACCTGCAGCTGGGGTAGTGCTCCAACGGAGAGAGGTTTCGAAGAAGATGATGATCATAATGATAGAGATGCTGGCATAGCTAACTAGAAAGGGAATGCAAATGAACAAAAACTACACAGTGCATAAGGTAACATATGCTAGCTACAGGTCAGTTATAGTCAGATCCCTCTATTAAATAACAATATGAAATGGAGCAGGTTAGATTTATCCAAGCATTTTACATATTATTACTATGGATGCAGTGGTAGAGTTTCATTACTCAGTAGTTATAATTCATCAAAGTGTACCTTAGCCTACCTTTTGTCTAAAAGCTCATAAGGTAAAAATGCAGATTTTATTGTAAATTCCCAGACACAGTTACATATAGCAGAACATCAAATTATAAGTTTACTGTGGTTGTGTTTGTTTGTGTCTTTTGGCTTTTCCCGGTTAGGGGTCGCCACAGTGGAACTCTGGTCCGCTAATGATTGGTAGTTGATTTTTACGTGCCAAGTTACCAGCCCTGATGCACAACCTTCAATGAAGGTATGCCCATTCACACATGTCTCCACACAGAAGACGCTGTAGCTGTGAATCGAACCGGACAGCATCTTACTGTGAGGCAACAACGCTACCGCAGCACCACCTCCATGGTGTATATACTGAAAATAGGTGAATTTTCCACAAAGGTGAATTAATTTTCTAAATTTAAAAACTGAGAAATATTGGTTGTCAGACTGGTATGGTATATTTTATTAAAATGGATGAGAACATATGATTATTCCATTTTAGAATTGTTTGCTAGGTGTTACTTGTTTTCACTCATGTACACAGATGTGCTAATCTGGTCTATGTTTTCTAACAAAGCACACTTAATTTTTCATTTTATGCAAAATGACTTTCTCCCAAGCAAGTTCTGGTGCAATCCTTTTTTCTACAGAGCTTATTCAAATTAGTTACAAAACTATCATTCCTGTATAATGTATAAATATTCCCCCAGATTCATGAATCCTCCGTGTAAGACTAAATAAGTCTTACTCGGAAACTGCATTTGAACGGTATGACATCAGCATGCCATGCATATTCATGAGGGCATGCTGACTCCACTCCAAGTCTAACACGGACCATGCAGAAAGGCAGGGGGCATGTCTGACTGCCGAGCAGTCCAAAGGCCCACGCCCCTGCAAGTGTCTGAATTGTGAAATGTCAACACACATGAGCGAGTCCGCTCAAATGTCTACATACCCAACACTACACTCCCTCACATTGTAAACCCCCAGTACAGTTATAAAATGTAAAACTTTTAATTTTTTTCTTATAATTCCCAATATAGCTGCCCGTATTTGCAAGTGTTTGCGCGGGTGTGCCCATTGCTTAGCTGCAGTTAGCAATTTCGACATTGAAGAGCATAATAAGAAATGTTTTTGCAAATTAATCCAGATAGCAATAGCATAGTGGTAGAGCCTTCGCACAAAGAGGAGGCATTCACAGTTCGAGTCCCACCACTCCCCTTTCTATTTTATGTTTTAAATTAGTATATGAAATAATTCCTGACATATATGAATAAAATTTTACTAAAAAGCATTGAAATGGCCTATGTATCAGTGAACAAAATGTATATATATAAATATAAGAAGGATCTTGACATATAAATGCCCATAGCTAAGTAGCGCTTTACCCAGCGCAATATAGTTGCCCGTAGTTAAGCAGCGCTTTACCCAGTGCAATATAGTTGCCCATAGTTAAGCAGCGCTTTACCCACTGCAGTATAGTTGCCCGTAGTTAAGCAGCGCTTTACCCAGTGCAATATAGTTGCCCATAGCTAAGCAGTGCTTTACCCAGCGCAATAAGTTTGCGCGGAGCTGCGCACTGCACTAACCAGCACACCGTAGGGCAACATGGAGCAATGTAGAGCAAAGTTGCCTAAACACAGCCACACCCCCTAGCCTGTCTGGACAGTAGTAAAATAAAAAGCAATAACAAGGTTTGAACCCAGGACACTGTGCACCATAATCAAAGTACTGAACCACTAAGCCATGACAGCTTAGGATAAACATCCACTGTTAACATACATATACTTATAAATGGTAGATTAACCATTGCTAAGCAGGTCTGTAGTAAGCTGAGAATTTTCAAAAATGGCCAATCACAAAAAAGTGCAGGAAATGCGGCATATTTAAGCTCCATAGGTGGGAATACTCACCATAACTGATTGTAGCTCCCATCTGCAGTTAGAATGGCTGGTGCTGGAGAGGGTACTCACTTTCGAGCGCAACGCTGGGGCATCGAGGAGTCAAAATGCATGGTTTGGCTCCTTGTCCACCATCGTGAGTCAAGACTCCTGCAGGGCTAGTTCCAAGGGACGGAGTACAAAGCAGAGGCTTGGAACCGGTTAGCTCATGATCTCACCAATGTCACAGGCATTCCTCGGACTGGTGAGCAGGTCCATCCCCACCATGCAGACCTGAAGAGACTGAAGCAGGACCTACTGAACCAATGGATACAGGAGGCCCGTGGCATGCAAGATGCCTCACTACTGAGTAGGTAGCCATGGAATGCAGTATGTAAGACATGCTAATTTAGTCTATATAATAGATAGGTATGTCTCAATATCCCTTCATTTACTTCACAGTTGCAGATGTCTGTGCTGCAAATCAGCAAGGCTATGCAGATAGGCTGCTAAGGCTGCACCACTAGGCAGGTTAGTAATTATTCTGCATGCATTGTTATATAAAATAGGTGAGAGAGCCTAAAAAAAGTGTTGTAGCCCAATAATACAGCCATAAAATGCCCTGAATAATTCCTCTGCATGTACTGTTATATAAAATAAGTAAGAGAGCCAGAAAAAGAGTGTAGTAACCCATTAATAAAGGTAAAATAAGTCCAGAATAATATCTGTACATGTACTGTCATATAAAATAAGTGAGCGAGCCTGAAGAAGTGTTGTAACCTATTAATAAACGTATAATATGCCTTGAATAAGTCTTCCGTATGCACGGTAATATCAAATAAAGGAAAGAGCCTGTAGAAAAGTGTGTAATGTAATTAATAAAGGTATAATACTTGGAGTGTGTCTGTGTCACTTACTTTGAAAAGTTGTTGTAGCCTTGCATTATAAAAATAGTACTGTTGTATTAAGTGCTGTCAGCCCACAGCTGGGCAGTCCCATATAAAGTGGATGAAGGAAGTGCCAGTAGCTGTGAAGCATATATACAGTCCTCAACAGTCGGTTAATGGCTGGCATGCATAGGTAAATCTGGCACATGAGTAGCTTGTTAATGTGTTCCCCAGAAATGTGAGTGTGCTACATGAAATGTAGGGTTCTGTAGAAATTTAACTGAAAATGTCACGTGAACACATCCAGATATGTAGATATATAAATATAAATAAAATATATAACTATGTAGCAATAACATCTGCATCTTGGACAGTTAGTATGTCAGATATAGGTCAGGTATATAATAAACTAGCCAAACCCATTACACAATCCAATGCATGTTGCCTAGTGTAATAATACATGTAGGGGATATATACCTGCAGTCAATAGGAATGTAGTGTAGACTAAAAGTACTTATAAGATGTTAATGGAGGTTTCTTTTTACACCCTACTGTATGTGCATAAACAATGCAATTCCACACCTCAATGGGTATGTCTAATCTCAAAACATTTGTTGGGACATATGTCCTATTGTTCTATAAATATCTGCATTTACTTTGATGCATGTGCCCTGTTCAAACACCACAATTTTGGTGGTCTGTTGCCACCAATAATCCCTACATGCTGTTGTAATGTCCACTGTTGTTCAATATATGCATGTGTTATGCTTGCTGTTCAACTGTTGGAACCCTGGTGTGTTGGGTTAATGGGAATATTACTGCATGCTGTTACAACTAATTTGGAATGCTGTTGTCTATGTTGTAATTAAACACACCTAATCACAGAACATATGGGAAGGCCGGTCCCAGCGGACCCACCTGTCCCTCCTCAGCTGGCGATTGCACCTGGCACCAGCAGGTCTGGTGCCCAGCCCGGGCTCCCCTCCTCCGTTGGTCCTGTGCCACCTTCAGGTGGAAGTGCTGCAAGGGATGGGGCTCATCCCCCCGTGCAAGCATGGGTGGAGAAGGGCCACATGTCACCCTCCGAAGGGTCCGTGTTGTGGTGCATAGGGAGATCCAGCGTTTAGCCGCTGATCCCCTATGCCAGCTCGAGGCGAGAGTGGCACTACTCATGGGTGAGCCTGCCCCTCCTACGCAGCCCCCAGCACAGCCAACCTCGGGGCTGTGAAGGTGCAGTGGTGACTGCCCATGGGTGGGGATCTCAGTTCCACTGTTACCATCTGTGGGCTCATGGGCTTGCGATTTCCAAACATCCATCCCAGTCAATTGTGTTCACCCACCCCATGTGTCATACTCCGCAACTGTATGCATGTTGTTTGTCTTGTCTGTTTACCTCCCCAACCTACCTCCCCAAATATACCTACTTCCTCTACCTCACATTCCACTCTCACCTGAAAAGAAAAAAGAAAAAAAAGGGCAATCTGTTCCCGCAAAAAAATTACGCCCCATACATAGCTGCCCATTTCGCACACATCTGCTGGACATGTAAACTGATAATTATAACTGGCAGTACAACATGCATTGTTGTCCTCACCCCTCTCTCAGGGGTGGAAGGTTTCAAATTTCACTTCAAATATCTCACATATGCAGAGCTGTTGCTGGTAAAGAAATGGGCAGCTATGGACCTTCCCTACACCCGTCCTGCACATCCCGATCTGGTTTCTCTACTGTCTTTCCCTCTTTGTGCCCCCTTTTTCAACACTTTACTATCTCCCCATTTTCTTTTCTTTCAAAGAAATTAGCATGGGGGTTAGCGGGAGTAAGCACTTTTAAGCAGCAGTTAGCGGGTTTGAGCGGGTGTGAGCATGTGTGCGCTTAGCTAAGCATAGCTAAGCGTCACGCAAACTCACTCAAACCCACTTACAACTGCTTAAAAGTGCCTTAGTCACTCTGTATGTCAGGGCCCTTGTTCTGTTCAGCAGCAAAATAAAACACCTCTGTCACTCGCCAACCCCAGACCTTGGACACACTAGACTGCATGAAGTACCACTAAGCCACAGCAGATATACAATAACTTGGTGCTGAAATAAATATATCATGCAATACAATGAGTGAATGTAAAGGAAAAATAGGAAGGCCATAACACAAAGCTTGTTTTGTGGATCTTTACCAACAATTTCTGTGGAATTGCATTACATGACTGTGATAAGAGAAGCAGCCATTCTAGCAGCAAATAATGTTATAGAGGCACTTTACAAGCCCCACACAGTATCATAGCAGGACAAACACTGGCATATCTGATTAGGGCAGAGGCCATACTTCCTAACTGTGACTACTTTTCAGGGATGTCCCTGACTGTGAAACATATTTTAGCTGTGTCCCTCTGAATCCCTCTGAAAAGTACTGACGTTAGTCAGAAAGGTGGGTATTACACAATGAATAATGACAATAATAACAGTAGACACCACTTGTACTTCATAAAAGGTGTACTAATCCATATGCACTGCTTCACTCAAGTCTACACTTACTGTCTCTATTATTTGGAAGATGTACCTCACTTTTAACTACCTATCCCTGACTCCATGGAAATATGTATCTGAGTGTTTCATAGGCCTGGCAGAGGCACAAACACACAGGCATATCAGCTTTTCTGCTGTTACACACTCTGCAAATTGCTTTGGGAGGACTTCCACAAGCATACCCTGATGTAGGAGTACAACATAGAAATGCCAAAGGATGTAGCCATGTACTGGTAGCAACTGACTGTAACAATGCTATTGTACCAGTGCTGAAAACACCTGTGGGTTGCACAGACAAAGAATAACAGGCTAACATCTGGCTACCATCTGGATAGGTTCACAGTTGGGAACTATGCAGACAGACCACCTGCCTTGATAAACTAACAGGTACACACCAATTATTTAAGTCCAGTAAGATTAACACTCACACGATAATACATAATGCTCTCTATATGTCTGCACCCCCCCCCCAATCTTTAAATATACGTGTGTGTTTATGGTCTACCAAGGATGTAGGTAGGCATACTCAGTACTGGAATTGTCCAGTTTTCCTGAGAATCCTGTGCTAATGTCAACAATAAAAAACACAAACCCTGTAGAAGTGAGGACATCAATATGCACAGTATAACAGTTCACAAACAGTCATATGCCAAAAGAATGGCAGTTAATTATATAAGTAGAAAAGAAACTACATACTCACATATATCTTGTGTAAGCATTTGTAGGGGTGAGTTAAACTCTACACTGATAGCTCTGTAGTGGAAGTGGCAAAAGTCAGGTCTGAGTACAACATGTACATCACTGTCTACACCTCTAGCTTCAGATATAAGAAGTATACCAACCTTCTGACTTAAACAGTGTCCACAGCAAACAAGCATGGGCCCCACTCTGGAAATCTGAAAGGGCTACACCTACATAACTTAGCAATTTATAGCATTGGGTTGCTATGACAGTGAGTACTGCAATTACCACACAACAGGCTGCATGCATTTACCAAATGCTGGGCACCAATTGCAGATACCTATAAAAGCAGACTGTACTTGCTATCCCCACATGCAATCATTACATTGCACATGTTATAGCATCTGTAAACCTGGAGGGGAGTAAAAAAAAATTATTACTTAATAATACAAAAATTTAATTAAGTAAAACAAATTTACTGAATTACTAACCCAAAATATTAATTAAGTAAAAAAACAAACTTAATTGATAACCAAAGAAAATTAAGTAAAAGCAAACTTTACTTAATTAATACCAAAAAAAAAAAACTTGTCAAAACATACACAGATGGACCTGAAAGTGACAAACAGGTATGTAACAGATATGTGGTTACTGGCAAGTAGTAGATGTTTATGAAGAGTACAGTAAATACTTTGAAACATGCATATGTGGCAGTAGTAGGTATGTATGCACTGATGCCATGCATGACTTCTGCCATGGACAAATTAGTGTGTAGCTGTGTGCAGTGGGCATAACTGTGACATATGTAGCTCAGTATTAAATATCAAACATCTGATCATGTCATCTATATTTTGTACAGTACTTGTATAATGGCTGTTTGGGGGAGTAGTGCAAACAGCTATATAAACCTGGATGTGACAGAGTAACACATGCATGATAGTCATATAATGTGCAGCTTAGCATTGGCAACTGCTGTACCAGGCTAGTATAGCAATGTAGCATTAGCAGCTATAAATACTCCCTGTAATATTACTGTTATGCACACATGTGACAACTGTTCATGTTGTAGCAAGGCCCAACAGGTCATCCATGAGGTCTACGGACTTACAACAGTGTGGACCTTGTGTGTGTATGGCACACACATATGGAGAGATATTTATGTGTCAGATATATTAGCATCTTAACATGTGCATAGATCAAGGGACATACTGCAACTGTTTGTGAAGGGTGGACATATATATGTTGGTGAAGGTTATTATGTGCATATTTTTATGTAGGTTGTAGTGTGTGGCAAACAAGACAGCAAACAGTGCTGATATATGACATGTGGTGTTTAAACATTGTGGGTATGCCATGTTAAGTTTTTAGTCTTCCAGACAGGGAGTCCTGCTAAAGATACATGGGCTGAGAATACCTTCAATGCATTCTGCACAAGACTGTGCAATATTATTACATAACTGTATCTCTCTCAACCTTTGCATAATTGATATTCCCACCATGAAAGGTGGACTGTATATGTGCCTATATGTAAATCTATATGTACACCAATGGATGTTTATATGTACGCTCAAGCTCAATGTTGTAAATGTATTGCCATCCCTTTTGTTGAAAACCCTGTACCCATGAACTACCACATAGGTGGTAGTCTACTCAACACCAAAAGTGTGATGAGACCACGGGACACTGGTGGACAGTAGTGTCCCTTTTGATAATCACAGTGCCACACTAGTCATGTAAACTGTGTACAGTCCACATGTCATCAGAAAAGGTGTGTCATCCATGAAAAAAGAGATCAGTGTTCCACTCTACTCATCAGTCATAAAACCCATCATAGAGTACAATGGCCCTTTTGGTATGTACCTCAGAAGACATCTACAGCAACTGTAGATGCCAGGCACATACCTCACAAAGAGTATTACCAGACTCAAACAGATGCCCTATGCAGACTGTCTTACAAAACCACAGCTACACTGTGTTGCATACCGCCTACCCAGAGGCAACCTCTGCCTAACATACAAAGCTATGCCAAACCCACAGGTGTTGGACATGCTCCATGTAAACAGATCAAAATCCCTACAAGCTACACACTGTACTGATCTAAACCTTGTAACGTCAAAAAGCAGACCATGTTGGAGTGGTACATTCTCATCTCAGACACATACCATACTCTGGAACTAACTACCTATCAATAGCAAAGAAAGGTCCTCATTAGCAGTCATCATGAATAATCATGATGAATGGATGTGAGATAGGAAATACAACCTGGGAAACTCCTCTGTGACTCTGCATGACAGGGGCACATGAACTTAAATTACATGGGTGTTGAAGGGCAGGTTACCGTATGGCTAGGCTTTTATAGGCCCTATGGCTAATAGCCTATTAGCTACCTAGGACCTGATACACACACGCATGTACATGTTGCATTAATTGCTATGTGAGTTTGACTGAGTGTGATGGTGAATGTGTAGGTGAATGTGTCAACGTTGTGTATATGTGTGATAGCCTAGTGGGAAACTGTTTATATCATGGTATGTAGTGTTCTAGGTCTGATCCCCGCAAAAGATATGTATGCTATTGCTAGGCAGGAAAAGCAGTATGGCATATGGTGTGACATAGTCCCATGGTGTTGACTGGAGTGTGCCATTGTAGGCTAAAGCAGTACATGCATGCTTATTGATTGTTAACACTAGTGAATACAAATCTTGTATGAACTGTAGTACTACCTGAAGCTGTAGGCCTAAACAGCACAGTATGGAGTATATCCACATTGCTTGGAAACACTGTTTTGTTTGTTACCTGTAGTCCTCACACATTACATACCTCAGGCATAAGGTTTTGTAAGTGCTGACACACAGTACTGTATGGTACACAGGTAAAGCTCATCTGGGTTGCCATACCTTTGTGTTTTGTAGGTATGTCTGATGTGTGTGTGGGTATGCCTGTAACATGGCCTCAGTCGTATGTGTGTTACAGGATATAAGTGCATATCTAGCAACATGTATAGTGTAGTACAGCAGTATGCCACATATATTGATGAATGTGCACATATGTTACTTAGGGGTATGCTATCAACAAGTAGTGTGGTGTACTGGTAGTACTGTAACAGTACTTCACAATCATTTCAATGGATGACATATTTCTGTATGCATTAGCTTCATATATACCTCCTGTGGCTAGGTGGTGCATTGTGTCACATACAGTTGTGCCATGTACTGTTGTATAGTCTTACATACTGGTTTCACTTTGTTGCTGTGCAGATCATGGTTTAATATATAGAACGTGCCAGGCACTGTCAGGCAGTTGTGGGCTGAGCACTGATATGTGGTATTAAAAGTGTGTATCTACTGACAGCCAATAGGTTGTTATATATGGCATTTCATTGATATCTGTACTTTACAATGTTAAGTGTGCCACATGACTTGCTCACAATTATTGTTTTATTGTCTTCCAGGGACATGTCTCACCATCGCAACCCTACGTATTCCCCTGAAGAGGAGGAAATCATAATATCCACCCTAGTACAACATCACACCCTGCTGTTCTCCAGAACCAGCCAGGACCAGCATGAGCGCACTGCACTGTGGCAAGATGTTGTCCGTTGGGTTAATGACGCAGGCATGCATAACCGGACTTAAGAGCAGGTACGCCATCACTGCAGTGATTTAATTAGACATGTCCGGCAGCATGCCTTGGATGTCCGCAGACAACAGCTTGCCACAGGTGGTGGTGCAGCATTACATCCGCCCCTCACCAGAGTGGAAGAGTTGCTCGTCAGCGTGGTGGCTCCTGGCCAACCACTACAACAGACATGTGTCATCATGGAGGCTGGAGTCACCCAGCAAGTTGACTCGGAGTGTGCAGGTAACATGGCATATCTGTAGACTACTGTTAGCTCGATTGTTAGAACATGCATATGTCAGATGTGCACTGTGTATTTAGAAGATGTGGAGCCTGGTGTTGTGCAATACCGATAATTTGGAACATAATCTGTATGCCTGTGACTGTCAACCATTGTACTACTGTAAAATCGCAAACTCACAGCAGCAATGCCATAGCTGTTGACACTGACAAACTGTTTCATATTCTTGTAGGTCCCTCTGGTGTGACAGCAAGACAGCAGACCCATGCTGGTGAGTGTTCTACATTTAATATAGCAAATGACATGTGCATGTCATAGATGAGTTGTAGGTCATATACACATGTAAAACACCTACACATAATGCATGCTCTGCATGTTTTTTGTGGGACTATGCACATCCCAGTAACGAGTAGCTGCCTCAAACACATGCAATACACAGAGCATCCCAAACAATTGTGGTACACTGTAGTGGACATTGTATAGGAAGAGTCAATACACATACACACAACATACACCACTCTGTCATACTCAGTACGTGTTAATATGATACACATGGCGTATTTAGACACCTGCTGTAAGGTCAGACTCCAGTATCCCAAATGTCATCCACACAGCACACATACCATACCTGAGGGGTAGAGGCCTATCATGGGGCGGTGCGACACTCTTCAACACACAACACATTCATGTTAGGCAATGCTCCCTATTGAACATCTTACATACCCATGTAACAACTGCCTGTGAAATTGTTAATGTAGCCACAGTGCTGCAGTTCAGGTACAGCAAGATAGTTGCCAGTGTGGCACACATTAGTGGCCTTGATTGACCACATGATGCTGCCTGATGATGGCTCATGGTACTACACTACATCCAGTTACAGTAACTATAGTACTACACGTAGCATTCATTGCTATACACCTGACAGTTGTGTGCATCCAGCCATGGTATGTATACCTGTGAGTGATGGTGCACAGGACATTGAAAAGCATTTAATACTTGCACAGCAATGTTGTGTCCATCTACACATTGTGTTCCAGGGTGAGGCCAATCATTGAACAACACACATGCATCAATGACATGTATAATATTATTAACAAGGACTGTCTACACTCGCACTGCATGCTGTTGAGCAACACACATCCTGCATGCTGACACATGTGATAGGACTCTTTGGCTTGTGATACTGTACTCCACCATCAACCACTAATGAGTATGTTCTGGATTGCTGTTGGTGTGTGTGTGTGTGTGTGTGTGTGTGTGTGTGTGTGTGTGTGTGTGTGTGTGTGTGTGTGTGTGCCTACTTTAGTGAGTAGTGTATTTGTGTTCATGTGTTCATGTGTGCATGTGTGCATGTGTGCATGTGTGTATGTGTGGATGTGTTCATGTGTTCATGTGTGCATGTGTGCATGTGTGCATGTGTGCTAACATCATGTACAGATTGTAAAGTGTGTTTCCTGTCTTCCTCTCACAGGTGCTGAGGTTGTGTTGGTTGAGTGCAGCAGGGGACCTGAAGACAATGCCACAAATAGTGGAAATGATGATACATGTGTTGTGGCACGGGCAGGTTTGACAGGGTCTGGTGTTGGGCCGCCAATCAACAGTACACAGCTTTCTACCCCATCTATGTGCACATTCATACTGCCAATACATCTCTCATCATCAATGGCCTTAGCTGAGGGACAGCATACAGTAGGCATTGACCAGGATAGCGTGGTATGTATGGCACATGCATCCCCTCACAGCAGCCATACCCAGATTCCTGGAATGGTACCACACAGGCAGATGTCCAGGGGTTCTCGTGGGAGCACTGCTGGTCATAATGCCCCTGGCAGACGTGCCGCCACAGGTCTTACAACCTCAGGTATGTTCCGGGCTGTAATGCAGGCACAGGCACGTATAGAACGGTACACCAGACAGGGACTAAGGGCGCAGAAGGCCCATAACACCGCTATCAATGACAGTATCCGTGCCGGTGCCGTCCGTAATTACACCGAGGTCATTGATAGACGTTGGGGGGAGACATTAGATATCCTCCACAATGTCATGTGCCAGGACAGTGCAGGATGGCTGAGAAGTTGACATGGAAGTATGCCAGCAACATCATTGGCTGGCAGTCGTCACGGACAACACAAGTCACAGCTGCTCCCGTAGTGGCAGTACCAGCCCCAGAAATGTTGGGGCTAGGCTGTCAATAGACCATCATAGAAGACCACATGCATGTGGCTCTGGCCAGTCCCAGCAGGGACATGGGTCCAGTCGACATCCCTCTGCCTCTGATGACAGTACCGAGTTTGGCTTAGTTCCCAATACTGTCCGTGGCACCCCTGCCAGGCACAGCCACTGTGTCCATGGCCAGAGACGGTGATCTGTATAGCCTGGCAGCTGCAGTCTGTAGCTGTCCCACAACCTCCTGTATATGGCAGCCACATGGTGGAACTGTGTACATGCAGACACACACAAATAAACCAAACACCTAGGGCTAACACATACACACACACACACATTACATCAACATTGACCCATGCTGTACTGTTGTCCCTCACACACACACACACACACACACACACACACACACACACACACACACACACACACACATGTCGATTGGATGGGTCAATGTCGGGCTCTAGCAAACCAACAACACACCCTGTGCATATGATGAAACTGTGCCACCTCCTGTCATCTGTAACACTGATGCAGGAACAGGCTAACATGGTGCTGTTGCACAGGGTGACTTTATAGCAGCGTAGCAATGTTAGCATGTTGTCAACAGTAAAGTCTAATGATATCCTTGTAGGTATATCTGAGCAGGCATGATGCATTAAAGCTATGATTATCAATGTAGTATTGTTTACACCAGTGTTAATTCCATAAATGTATTGTCTGCCCATGTGCCACTTGGCTGATGTGTGTAGTTTTGGCAGCATGTGTTGGTGAGTGGATAGTACGTGTGTGATGTGTGCAGTACTGATTTGCAGGTGCACATTTGTGAACATGGTGGAGGTGCACTGTCTGCATGTATGTGCATAGTGGACACATGGGAAGGGTGACATGCCCTGTATTACACAGTGTTAACACTTCATAGTTTCTATTGGTGGCCAGTATGCATTTTACTACACATATGTTTTAACTTGGGTACACATGTTTGTATGACATGGTTTGACACTATGCTGTGGGTGATACTGTTACTATCTGTCATTGGTTTGCATTCTGGTAGTATACACAACCTCAACAGCCTGACTTTAACCAATCATTAGATGATGTCTTGACAACTGACACACAGATGTAGGAAACTCAGTAGCATTTGGATCCTTCCGGTACTATACTATACCAGTAACCAGTGGTATTGACCGCCACCCATTCCTGGGACCACTCCTGTTTGGCATATAGCCCTCTTAGGTACAAGCAAACACATTACGGATATGTTCATCCACATCTGGAAATGCATACAGTGGCCTACAATGCATTCTCCAGATGAGACACTTATCCTCCACAAGGGTATTATGCAGACAGATACCTGTTGTCCAATCCATGCTGTAAAGCTATAAGCCAACTATAGCATAGTCATCCACATTTATTAAACATAGTATCCCGACAGTACCACATAGGTAGTAGCCCCCAACATGTAGAACGGGTACCAATGTGTACATACAGCCAAGTGTTATGTCATCTGTCCTTTGGTATTCACATTTTCAAAGGTATTCCGAAGTTCCTCGGTGTATCACATAAGCAATGAGGGGTCTGTATGCATATCCACAAAGTTGTTGTACACCTATAATGAATGTCCATTATTGATAGACTTTGTTGCGTTTGAACATGTCTGACATATACCCCAGGCATGAACCCTCACTCACACTATTCTATAGAAACTGTCATGGGTGTGTGTGACACAGATGACCTAGACCACAGATCACTACAGTGGCTGGCCTTGTCACAAACATACATATGTGACCTAAGGTCTGAGAAGCAGCAGCACAATCTGTCAAAGGCAACAGATGTATTCATGTAGAAAGCAGGCTTCACACCTATGAACTAATTGAGGTCACATGTTCATATATGTATTTGCCACACAGATACCTGAAGTGTGCAATGCACATACTGTTGTTATACTGATAAGTCATACAGTAGTAAAAGCAGAACCCACAACACATTGATCAACAGTGTCACACACACACACTCTCAGCAATTGCAGGCTTCAAACCCCTACCTAACTATGTTATGATACTAGAGAAATATGCATTAACACGACACACTGTATGCTTTACTGGGAGTTTTTATTTCCACTGCTATATTTGTAGGATGCTGACATCATCAGACTTGCCAAAGAGGAATATACCACTTTTAGGATGTTTTCCTAGTCTCCAAAAAGGGCACTCCTCTCAAAGGAAATCACACAGAAACATATCCCCCCCCACACACACACACTCAGCAATTGCAGGATTCAAATCCCTACCTAACTATATTATGATACTAGAGATATATGCATTAACACGATGCACTATATACTTTACGGGGAGTTTTTATTTCCACTGCTATATTTGTAGGATGCTGACATCATCAGACTTGCCAAAGAGGAATATAACACTTTTAAGGTGTTTTCCTAGTCTCCAAAAAGGGCACTCCTCTCAAAGGAAATCACGCAGAAACATACCCCCACACACACACACTCAGCAATTGCAGGATTTAAACCCATACCTAACTATGTTATGATACAATAGAGATATGCATTAACATGACGTGCTATACGCTTTACTAGAAGTTTTCATTTCCACTGCTATATTTGTAGGATGCTGACATCATCAGACTTGCCAAAGAGCAATATAACACTTTTAAGGTGTTTTCCTAGTCTCCAAAAAAGGTGCTCCTCTCAAAGGAAATCACACAGAAACATACCCCCACACACACACACACACACACACACACACACACAGCAATTGCAGGATTCAAACTCCTACCTAACTATGTTATGATACTAGAGAAATACACATTAACACGACACGCTGTATGCTTTACTGGGTGTTTTCATTTCTCCTGCTATATTTGTAGGATGCTGACATCATCAGACTAGACATGGTAATGTGTGTGCACTTTGTTTTATGCAATCGCAGGACTGAGCCATGAGGGACAGCAGATGTTACCAGCTTGAACAGGACTCCACAATTCTTACCTTGTGTGATCTATCTGTGGCCAAGTTGCCAATCCATCAGATGACAATACATATTTATGCACAGGTTGTTGATTTTGTGGATACGACATGTGTCTGGGATGTTGGAAAAGGGCTATTCAAAGTCTATGTGGGACATGTGTAGCTCATTTCATTGATGTATGTCCTGGGTGGCTGCCTTGCAAGCAGTCTAGCAGGTTTGGGAACCATGATCTGCCCATGACCAAACAAAGTTGGTAGGGTTGTGTGTTTGCAGGCTTCCAATAGCTCTGTTTATGACTTCAAGTCATGATGGACTCTATGGCCTTGCAGATCAGACTTCATAGGCTTATAGGACTATAGTTCCCATGGTCTGTTGTGCATCAACACTTGTGTAGTGTGCCATATGTTGCTGTAACCCATTCAACACTTTCATATCCTGTAGAGAGGGTGAGGCTCAACAGACTGTTCAGGTGCAGGGTCTGTTTGTTCTGTAGTTCACTTATGACACATATAGGGAAACAATGTAATCCAATTGATGCCATGGTTTCAGCTTTGGAAGGAGCTGTTTACCCATTCTACATGTGATATCTCCTGGTATGATGATAGGGCCTTTTGTCAGTGGGAGGTGGGTATGTATGTATGGGCCTGTCTGACAGGATGTTGGCATCGTCAGTCATTTACAGTTGGCCCTGACTCAGGACATATATGAGTGCACATTGCTATTTATGACACATAGCTGAAGGAAGTGTCATGATTCTGTATGGACTCCTTTGCAGATAATCTTTCCATAACCTGGATTGGATAATGTTTGGAGTGCACATTGTTTATTGATGATACTGATTTCAGGTTTTTTATCTTCTTTGCCTTTCCACTTTCTATGAACAACCTAAGTATCTGTAGTACATATTTGATTATGACAGGGTTCCAATATATTGTATATGTGTCTGTTGTCATATAACTGTGTGCACAAGGCAGGATTGGTGAATAGTGAGAGGTTCCTGGGTTAACACATGCAACTGCCAGATATGTGTGGCCCACTGCTGTACTCAGACATGGCCTAAGTGTGTGAGCATGCCCAGTTTGGCCTTTCAGTATGTTGCTGTCTGTGTTGAAAATCAAGTTGTATTTTTACTGCAGGGCTCACCTTTGTGTCATAACTCTAAAGGGATTATGCTGTGCCTGCAGGGTTTCCATGAGACACTTTGCATAGACTTATCTACATTTCTTCATACAGATTGACCATTGAAATACTGCTATGGTTTAGTGGTTCAGTACTGTGACTATAGTGCACAGTATCCTGGGTTTGAGGACTGTCACTGCTTTATATTTTCATACTGGGCAGACCAAACTGCTTAAGGACCAGTAAAGCAAATATGAGCATGTTTACCTGCTTTTGCTCAACTATGCCCAACTTTGACCGAACTTGCTCAACATTAACCAACATTGCTGAATGCTGCCCAATATTGCTTAACATTGCTCAAAGTTGTGCTACTTAGTGTGTGCAATTTTGTTTACATATACTAAATAGTGGTAAAGCTGTTTAGCAGTGCTTTATATTGCTTAAAACACGGCAATCATGCCTCAGGTGGTGCTGCAGGGCTGCCTATGTCAGATGAACATAGTACACTCTCTATACATGTTTGAAAGTAGGTAGTGTCAAGTTAGGCATCCCTTTTACTATATGTGCGAGTCAGAGAGAAGTGTCATTTCCAGGGTTCCTACTGAGCCAGTTTATGTGCTATGCATTGCCTCTTTGCCAAGGCCAAAGCATACTGGGCACACCTCCTTCTGCCTACTGGGGCACGCTCAGGTTGTTCCTCCTCCGAGTCATGCTCTGTCTGTGATGGCCTTAGCAATGGTGGGGGGCTGTTTGGCCCAGCCCTATGCTGCTCCTGCTGCAGCTGTTTTCGCAGGATCATATTATGTAGCATAGCACATACCATGACTATTTGGGTACATGTAGTTAGTGAGTACTGCAAGGCTCCACCAGATGTGTCCAGGCAACGGTACCGTGACTTGAGCAGCCCAAACACACGCTCGATTACATTTTGTGTTTGTGCGTTTGCCTCATTATGGCATTCCTGTTCAGGTGTGTGTGCATTTCTGATGGGAGTCATCAGCCATGGCTCCAGTGCATATCCAGCATCCCCCACTAGGTGACCATGAGGGATGTTCCCATTGGCAAATGTCTGGTACAGCTGTGTCAGATGCCAGATATGGAAATCATGGTAGTTTCCAGGGCAGCCAACACACACATTCATTATTATGCCCTGGGCATCACACACAACCTGGAAGTTGATGGAGGGGAAGCTCTTGTGGTTAAAGTAGGCTCTACCCCGCTCACCAGCTGGTGCTTTGATGCGTATGTGCATGCAGTCTATTGCACCCACTACCTCAGGGTATTCCGCTATTTGCTGGAAAAGACAAATATTGCTGGACAATACCTCAAGGGAATTGGGGAAATATACATGATCACCGACATGTGCTGACATGGCATTCAGGAACTGGTGCAGTACCCTGGATGCTGATGCCTGTGAAATCCCCATCATATCACCAGTTGGTCTCTGGAAGGTACCTGTTGCTAGTATTCTTAGGCCAACACATACCTTGGTTTCCACTGGGATGGGTTCCCCTCTGTTGGTTCTGTGTGTGAGACATGGCCTGCACAGCACAACAATTTGTTGCAGAAGGTCTCTGTCCACTCTGTAGCGCTCTACTATCTCCAGCTCATGTAGCCCCTGGTAGGTTACCCTGGGCCTGTACACTCTTCTCCGTCTCCTTACTGTGGGTTGCTCAGCAGCATTCGCATTGTCACCACCCTCAGCATGTTGCATATGTCGCCTTATAACTGCAATGGCAGCCCCTAACATATTTTCTGTCTCAGTAAAGCTTTTTAAGTTTTCACTTCTCTTAGTTTACTGCAGTGTTGCCATGTCTCTGAGGAAAACATAGTGGAAAGTTGTTTGCAGAGTTTTAAGTGCTGGGCTGGGCTAGTGTACTGCCTGTGTAATTGCCTGATTCTGATTGTTTTCACCTGCTAGCTCTGCTAGTTCTCCTTGGTTAACTTCCTATAAATAAGTAAGGTAACCTGGTCACCAACACGATAAACAACCTTGAAATTAGACAGTATGATGACCCAGAAGGTAAAACAATAAAGCATAGAACCGAAGCTGTCACAGGAAACAAGTTTAATCCACAAGCCACAAACAGTTCACATAAACGCCTCCAAATACACAGTACGTTTTCGTTTCTCCTACTTCATCAGATGTGGGCTGCTTCCAATTCTAACACCTTTTATAGAGCACATTGTTTCAATTAACAAATCAGCTTTGCTAAGCAATCAACTTGTAATTGAGGAAAAGTGAAAAAAGTGCTTTTGTGCTTTTAACCTGATGTTAACATTTTATGTTTTATATGATAAAAATTTAAAGGTGTGTATCAATACATTACTAAATCACATACTCTTATTATAAATAACCATTCACTTTTAAAACTGTGTTAAATTTTGGTAAAATGCATGAATGAATTAAAAAATACTAAATAAGTAAAAAATTAAAGAAACTTTCCTTTGATGAAATACTTCTGCAAAAACTAATCCATTTAGCACCATCTAGTGGCCATACGAAGATTTTGCAAGGAACAACAAAATAAACCATTCCCTTTTCCTTAAAACATAACTTACATAAAGTGAGTTCTAAAAATGCCTACTTTAATATATACTTGGTCTATAAATACATACATATGTTAAAAATTAATTTATTACTGTTTGATTAAAAAACTTATTAAAAAACATGTTATTAAAATTGCATTCAAATGAACATTAAATAAAAATGACAACAAAAAAGATGTTTAGTAAAAAGTATATAGAGAGTTTATAAAGCATTTAGGACTCTTTATAAGTAAGGTTTGAGCAACTTTCTTGAAATTCCTATTAGACACATATTACAATTTGGCTGATCTTATTTTCAAAAGGGGGGCTATGGAAATAGTTTCGTTAAGACCAGGGGCTTTGTTTGCCTCTAGTATTAGTTGCCAGTACAGCTCCCTATATAGGTTCATAGGTTCATAGGTTCATACTAGGCTATCTGCCCTAGGGCATTTATAAGCCTAGCCAGAGTATGTTTGGCTTTCGCCACCCATTTTAAATTAATTTTGCTATGCCCTTTTTCGAGGTTAGTATACTGTGCCTCTGTCTAACAGTGACACAGAAGTGATACCCGGGGTAAACCTATGATCTCCCATCCACTCATCAAGATTCCTCTTGAAGAGAGTCAATGAGGGACTCTGCCTAACCTGACTGGGATTTTATTCCAGAGTGAAGGGAGCCTCTGGGTTATGAATCTGTCCCTCCAGCATGTCCTATTTATTTCAGTGCTGAGGTTCAAGTCTCTCGAGCGTGTAGCTCAATGGGATTTGGATTTTTTGAGGTGCAGCATGTCCCTTAATTCCGGGTTGGACATGGCCTTATACGTCAGGCACAGGTCACCTCTGAGCAGGCGGTATGCCACTGAGTAGAGCTGGAGTTTCTTTAACCGGGCAGCATATGGCATCTGTTTGAGCCCTTTGATCCTCTTGGTGAGGTACTTTTGGGGTCTTTCCAGTTGCTGCAGGTGTTTGTAAGGTACATCCCAAAAGGGGCATTGTACTCGATTATGGGCCTGATGAGGGATGAGTAAAGAGGCACGATGACCTCCCCTAATCTAGATGTGAATCCCTTCATGATTAGGTGGGCTATATAAAATGTTTTTCTAACCACTTTGGCCACGTGGTTGTCAAATGAGAGATTGCTATCAACTTGGGTCCCCAGGTCCCTAATTACTTCTTCTGTACTTAATGGATTACCACCTATGTGGTAATTTGTGGGCACTTTGTTTTGCCAAAGGGATGACTATACACTTTTTGGCGTTTAGCTTGAGGCCATGGCTCTGGCACCAGTTGTCTGTTTCTATGAGGCCCTTTTGGAGGATGCTTGTGTCGGCTGGAGAGTCGATTATGGTGCCCAGTTTGCAGTCATCTGCGAACTTGGTCAGCCACAGTCCTTCCATGTTGGCCTGTACCTCCGAGAAATATATACCAAACAAGAGAGGTCCCAGGACTGAGCCTTGTGGGACGCCACTTGTAACTGGTTTGGAGTCTGACATGGCTCCAGCAATTCTAACCATGTGGGTTCTGTCCTTGAGCCAGTTTGCAACCCATCTAGTGACATAGGGGTTTATATTTAAGTTGGTGAGCTTATCTATAATGCCAGAGTGGGGTATTGTATCGAAGGCTTTTACTAGGTCCAGATAGGCTGTGTGGACCACCTTCCCTTCGTCAATGGCCTTGGTGACTGTTTCAAAGAAGTCAACCAGGTTTAAGAGGCAGGATCTGCCCTTAACAAAGCCAAACTGGGTAGGATCCAGTGTCTGTAGGTCCCCAATATCTTTATTTATGAGGTCCATGATGATCCTTTCCATAGCTTTGCAGACCAAGCTAGTCAGGCTTATGGGGTGATAGTTTCCAGGGTCTGTTGAGGCACCACCTTTGTGGAGAGGGACCACTGTTGCTGTACGCCACTCTTTGGGTACATATCCTGTAGTAAGGCTGAGATTGAACAGTAGTTTTATGTTTGGGTTTAGCTCTTCTTGAGTTCATGTAGGACGCAGCCTGGGACACCGTCTGGTCCCATTGATGCTGTGTTTTGCTTTGGAGAGGCGGCTCCCACCTGAGCATCTGAGATGTCAGGGGCAGCACTCTGCTGGGATAGATATTTGACCTTTTGGTGGGGGAGAAGTTTGCTGAACCTGTCAGCTAGGATGTTGGCAATGTCTGTGGGATCAGTGTATTTTTTGTCATTTTGGACTAATTCTGAGCATATCTGGGAATTCCCACCCAGGTTCCTGACATAACTAAAGAAAGCCTTGTGATTATCCTTAGTGTCCTGTGCAATTTTTCTCTCGAAGCTGTCCTTTGACGATTTTATGAGTGCCCTTAGTTTTTTGCTAATACTGATCAGAGATGCCGTCCCTTTTTGGGATTTTGTTCTATCATGTAGTAGCTTCCTCCTTCTATTGTATAGTTTGTTTATGGCTGGGGTCCACCAGACAGGTCGTCTGCCTTTGGAGGATTGGGTCTTGGTTTTATTTGGGATTGCATGATCCATGCATTCCTGAAGGTGTTCATAGAATGCATTTATAAAGGATTCTGCGGTCTGGGCCGTATTTTCCACAGGCCCGGGGGCTTTGAAGGATTCCACCTCGGTTTTGAGGAGAGTGAAATTTGCTTTAGAGAAGTTTTTCACTGTGGTTTTCTGGGCAGGGGGTGGGGTCGGGATGTGAATATCCAGTGAGATCAGTTTATAGTCTGATCTTACAAGTGAGGGATACACTTCTGGTCTGGAGCATAGAGTCCCCATGTTGGTGATGATCAGGTCCAGTATGTTTTCCCCTCTTGTGCGAGTGGTAACAAGTTGTTCCATAGCATTTGAGTTTATGAATTCTAGGAACCTTTGGGCTAGGGTGTTGGAGCTAGAGTAATGCTCCCAATCTATGTTTGGGTAGTTGAAGTCGCCCAATAAAATGGTGTTCGGAGAGACCTTCATATTTTCCAGTGTTCTCAGGAAGGCCAAATATTCTATTCTTTCTTCCCACAGCCCTCCCCTTTTATCTATGTCTACTCTCTCAATAACATAAAATGTAAATTGTCCCTCCGGGCATTCCTTAGTATGCTTATATAGGGCATTTGTATCCTTTTTTACCTGTATGTCATATATATGTTCGTATATTCTCCTTTTTAGTTTCCTTTCTGTTTTTCCAACATAAAAACCTTGGCATGTCTTATACAATGCCAGGTATACCAAGCCTTTAGAATCACAATTATTAAAGTCCCTACTTTCTAGCTTTATGTTTCTACTTTCTATAAAAACTTCTTCTTTGTTTATAACATAGGTACATTGCGAACAATGACCACATTTAAATGTTCCCTTCTTTATTCTCCTATTAGAATATCGGGTATCTGTATTACCTTCCAATAGCTTTTTGAGGTTATTAGAATTTTTATATACTACTTTTAAATTACTTTTCGAAATGTTGTCCAAATCAGTGAAAGCTATGAATCTATTCCATTCATTTTCAACTATTTTTCTCACTATCCTTGAACTGGCATTGTACTCTAATACCAATGCATTACTGATATTCTCATCCACATTTTTTGTATTTACTTCCTTCTCAGTAGCATTTATACCCAATATAGGTTTAAATTTACTCTTCCTACCTTTCATCACCTCTATCTCCGTCTTTTCTATTAACCAGTCAGGATAACTTCTATTCTTAAACATTTTTCTAAGAACATTCATTTCTTCCATAAAATCATCATTTGAAGTCATCCTACATGACCTAATATACTGACCTTTTACTATATTTCTTTTATAATGTATAGGATGAGCACTCTTATAGTGTAGGTAAGAGTTTGAATAGGTCTTTTTCCTATAAACCTTGGACTGAAATGTATTGTCTTTTTTATATATTTCTATGTCCAAGAATTCTAGGGTATCTTCACTCAAGGTATAAGTGAATTCTAAAAAATCTGTACTTGGATTTAAAAAATCTATAAATACTGGTACCTGTTCACTCGGTGCCACCCAAAGAATACAAATGTCATCCAAAAATCTCTTATATTGTATCCAACACCTCTTATATTGTGATTGTAAAACAAATTTCTCTTCATATATTTGGCTGTATATTTGGCCATTGGCATGCTTCCTCAACTGGATGCATTCTTTATTTTGAGCTGTCACGGCTCCATTTTGCTATTTGCAGAACGTTACTCAGTTGACAACAGAGTACATTTCTGTAAATAACACTACTCTTACTCGGACAGGTTAGGGTTTCCTGGATCGCAAATTTACCTAATTTGCATAGCTTTCAGCAGCAAATGAGGTAATTTGCATAACCTAACCCTGTCCGTGCAAGAGTCATTTTAGGAGCACTCTTGCACGCCCCTGCCAGCTGTTCCTGGATCGTTCGGCAGACATGTTGGCTGCATGGAGTCTTACTCTACTCTTAGACTCCGTGCAAGCCTTCGTGAATCCGGCCCATTCTGTCTCCGAAGCTTGTTAAAGCACTGCCTTATTCAATATTTTCAATGCTCTACTACCATGCTGCTCAACTATGCTGCAACCTGCAAAGGTTTTATTATTTTGACCAGCCTTTTTTAGACTGTTACTATATATTTCCTTTCTAATTTTTCTCTCTAATACAAGATCTCATGTTGCCCTACATTCTATTTCTTGTTCTTTATATGTTATATGTTAATTTTAGCTACATTACAAGACAGCATATTTGTAATTGAGATTCATGAGTGATGTTTCTCTCTGTACTGACTCTTGAACATGACAATATATTAGTTCAAGGCATTCTACCTTGTAATCAAGAAACACAGAGATAGTATTGATTTGTGGCACAGGTGAATGTCCAGTGATCTATTCTAGCATGTTGAGAGATCAGTTGCTAGTATCCTCTCTTGCTCAGCTGGTGAACCTGGGAATATTGAGGCAATGTTACAATTGCCTCATGTACACAGACAACCCTCTCCTCCTCCCACAAAACACAAATACATGCGAGAGATGCAACTATACGGCCAAACTGGAGGCTGAGCTCTCTCAACTTAGGACTGGCAAGACCAGACAGGAGGAGAAGGTTACCACACACACTATAGACCCAGTCTAACATAGTACCATCACAACCTCAAATCATACACATAAACACACAAAGACATACTCGGAGGCTCTGATCAGAAATCTACCAAAACAGCAGAGGCCACCAAAGCAGACACCCAAACAACCACCACCTCAGAACACAACACCTGCAACACATAGACCTCACAGTCAGAGTGTCAAACAGTCACAGCCCTTAAGGCCAAACACAATGCCAGACACACTAGTCATTGGTGACTCCATAGTCAGACACACTGATGTCCCGCTCACCAGACTGAGTAAGGAGAGAGTTACAGTAAGCTGCCTGTCAGGCGCTAGAATCTGCCACATAACGCAAGTACTCAGGTCTCTCAACAGCAGGTACAAATACGACTCAGTCATTGTCCATGCTGGTGTAAACGACCTGAGACGTACCTCCTTGGACTACATGAAAAGAGACATTGAGGAGCTCTCTGATTATGTAGCCCAGGCAGGTATGACCCTGACCTTGAGCAGTATCCTTCCTTCACCAAGAATGATGCCACAATACAGAGATAAGATGATCAGCTTTAACAATTGGCTTAAACTCTGGTGTCATTCAAAGGGGATCCAATGTCTGTCTGCCTGGGATGACATGCTGGACAAGCCACGCTGCTTTCAAGGGACGGCTTGCACCTGTCACCCTGGGATTCCAGATATTGGCAAAGGCTCTTGCCACCCCATAGTGCCTTTTTAGGCAAGGCTCAAATTCTAAACCTACCACCCTAGAACACAAAAAAGGAAAAAACTAAGGGTAATGCTGCTCAATGCCAGAAGTCTAAATCTCAAAATGCACGCACTCGAGGCCCTTCTCAGTATGGAGAACATTGATGTCTGTGCTGTGACAGAAACCTGGTTCAAGGCTCCTGAGAGCACCCCAGCACTAACAGGTTTTACCTCATACCATGCGTTCCGGCCCCAAAATCCGGACAATACCAAGAAAGGAGGGGGGGTATCCATATTCATCAAGGACACCCACACCTCAAGACTGGTGGCAACGCACAATGCATCGGAGACCATCCAGGTGCAATTAACCATAGGCAAGACTGCTCTGCAAATTGTAGCATGTTACAGGCCACCCTCACAAACTCAGGAACCTCACATGGCTTTCCTGAAAACACTGGAGGGGATAAATGTATCTCCAAACATCATCATACTAGGTGACTTCAATTACCCTAATATAGACTGGGAACACTACTCAAGCCCAAACACCCTAGCCCAAAATTTCCTGGAATTCATAAACTCAAATGCCATGGAACAACTAGTCACCATCCCCACAAGAGGAGAAAACATACTTGATCTCATCATCACGAACATGGGAGCACAATGTTCAACACCGGAAGTATACCCCTCACTGGTGAGATCAGATCACAAACTAATCTTGCTGGAGGTCCTCATCCCAACCCCACCTGAAATAAAAAAGATCACAGTAAAAAACTTCTCGAAAGCCGACTTCACACTTCTAAAGACTAGTGTGGTCTCCTTTAAGGCCCCCGAGCCAGCGGAAAACAGTACTCAAGCCGCTGAATCACTTACAAATGCCTTCTACCAGCACCTGCAGCACTGCATGGATAAGGCAACCCCAAGCAAAACAAAGACTCTTTGTACCAAGGGCAAGCATCCAGTCTGGTGGACCCCAGCCATAAACAAACTCTACAACAAAAGGAGGAAGCTACTACAAGATAGAGCAAAATCCTTAAAAGGTAAGACACCCTTGATCACTATAAGTAAAAAACTAAGAGCTCTCATAAAATCATCCAAAGCAAATTTTGAGAGAAAAATAGCTAAAGACTCAAAGGACAATCATAAGGCCTTCTTTAGCTATGTTAGAAACCTGGGAGGAAACTCCCAGATATGCTCAGAACTAGTTCAAAATGATGTAAAGATTACTGATCCTACAGACACTGCCAACATACTGGCTGACAGGTTCAGTGCAAACTCCCCCCCCTCCCCCCCAAAAGGAGAGATATCTATACCAAATGGTTGCAGCCCCCAAACATCTCAAACGCCCAAGTGAGAACTGCTCTCTCCAAAGCAAAAACACAGCATCCATGGGACCTGATGGTGTCCCAGGCTGTGTGCTCCACGAACTCAACGAGGAATTAAACCCACAGCTAGGACAGCTGTTTAATCATAGTCTCACCTCTGGATACGCATGCCAGGAGTGGCGCACTGTGACTGTGGTCCCACTTCACAAAGGCAGTGCCTCCACAGACCCTGGAAATTACCGCCCATTAGCTTGACAAGCCTTATCTGCAAAGCTATGGAGAGGATCATAATGGACCTCATAAATAAAGACATAGGGAATTTGCAGACTTTGGATCCAACCCAGTTTGGCTTTGTCAAAGGCAGATCATGCCTTTAAACTTGGTTGACTTTTTCGAAACAGTCACCAAAGCCATCGATGAGGGAAAGGCAGTCCATACAGCCTACCTCGATCTGGCGAAGGCCTTCGATACAATACCCCACTCGGGTATCATTGAAAAACTCATCAGCTTAAATGTTAACCCATACATCACAAGATGGGTTGCAAACTGGCTGAGTGACAGAACCCACAGGGTCAGAGTTGCTGGCGCCATGTCAGACTCAAAGCCTGTCACAAGTGGTGTCCCACAGGGCTCAGTCCTGGGCCCACTCTTGTTTGGCATCTACTTTTCCGAAGTACAAGCAAACACAGGAGGGTTATGGCTGACAAAGTTTGCAGATGACTGCAAACTGGGCCGTAGTCGAAAACACATCTGACACAGATATCTTTCAGAAGGGTCTCACAGAAACGGATGACTGGTGCCAGAGCCATGGCCTAAAGTTAAATGCCAAAAAATGCATAGTCATACCCTTCGGGAAAAACAAGGTTACCCCTAGCTACCATATAGGTGGTAATCCTCTGAGCACAGAAGAAGTTATCAGGGACCTGGGGACCCAGGTTGACAGTAGCCTGTCATTCGACACCCATGTAGCTAAAGTAGTTAGGAAGACCTTCTACATTGCCCACCTCATCATGAAGGGATTCACATCTAGATCAAGGGAGGTCATAGTCTCCCTATACTCATCACTCATCAGACCAATGATTGAGTACAATGCCCCATTCGGAATGTATCTGACCCGACACTTGCAGCAGCTAGAGAGGCCACAAAAGTTCCTCACCAAAAGGATAAAGGGTCTCAAAAATCTGTCCTATGCTGCCCGACTAAAAGAACTCCAGCTCTATTCAGTCGCTTACCGCTTGCTCAGAGGTGACCTTTGCCTGACATACAAGGCCATGTCAAACCCAGAGTTGATGAATATGCTTCACCTCAAAAAATCTAGATCAGTCAGAGCCACAAGGGCGGGAGACTTAAACCTCGACACAGCTATTAATAGGACATGCTGGAGGGATAGATTCATCACCCAAAGACTCCCTATGCTGTGGAACAAAATCCCGGTATATGTGAGGCAGAGCACCTCGCTGGCCTTGTTCAAGAGAAATCTTGACCAATGGATGGGAGATCGCAGATATACTCCAGGGATTACCTCAGTGTCACTGCTAGACAGAGGCACAGCAAAATAATGGGTATAGTTCCCCATACAAAAGGGGTGGCTTAAGCCACATAACTATGGGCTAGGCTTATAAATGCCCTCGGGCAGATAGCCTAGTATGAACCTATGAACCTATGAACTGTTGTTCAGAAATGGTACGGTTGTTTATTTGATACAGACTCACAGGGTTATTATTTCCTTCTCTAAATAAGGGGTTAGATAGACAGCTAACAACATTTTAATGTCAATTGCAGAAGTGATAAGAAGTTACACAAAAATGCAACGATTTGGACTATTATTCCTAGGTATACTATGCAGAATACTAATCTAATGTTTTCAAACTTCAACTGGATCATCTATTGGAAATGTAGCAAAACATTGCTGTCTTTTAGACAGCTGATGGCAATTTCCCCAAATATCTAGGCAGTATAAATAAGACCATCAACAACTTCTTTAAGAGCACATTTCATAGACTCGTACTTCCTAAGTGATATTCTCTAGCTCTGCATTTTCAATGTATGACTTGCTATATGACAAGAGTGTATAATCATCATATATAAGATGAAATCAGCAATATAATGTTCATGAGTGGAGATTTAATTTCCTTTTCTGTTGCTGCAGTCATGGGTTTTAATTTAAGGCATTTTGTTTGTTTATTTTTTATGTCAAATACATCCTGTTTTGCTTTTTGGGGTAAAAAGCGGCAATATTTTTCATCATATGCTCATCTATGGGCATTTTATTTAAAAAAAATATTTTAAGTGATTAAATTATAAAGAAATTACCTTGTTCTAGAAATTTCTGTAAAGTGACCCAAAGTCCATCAGTAAGGATGTTCTAAACAACATTTTGCTTCTGAATCACATTTACCTTGATTAAGCATTCAGAACTGCAAACACTTGGTCTTCATTTACTAATCAATAAAATCAATTAGCAGTTAAAATGGCCCAATCTAGCTGTACAAAATAATTAAACATACTTCCATTAGGGTATCACACTGTTATCACTTACTTCTCTAATTAGTTATAATTTACTGTAGACTTCATTGTGGTATCAGCTAACATTCAAGTCTTGTTAGTCTGTTCTGCTGGTTGTTAAACTCCAGCCAAAACATTTATTATTAAGTTTAGTTTGCAAGCCTTCCTGAGAGCTGGAAAAACTGAAATTTGATTTGCTTGCAACTCATATATACACTCTGCATAAAATTATTCAGCAGTGAGAAAGAACAGAACCTTAAATCTTAACAATTCTGTTAGAAATCAGTCACTAAAGGAATTGTGGATAAAGGGTGCTTTGCTTTTCATTAATTATGCTCTTGTCATTTAAAGCAGGCTTTCTTATTTAAAATAAGTGATTTGTATTTCATTGAGTTAAATTATTAAGTTTAATAAACTAACTTGTGTTTGTATTTTCTGTATGCAGAGCAGTTGCCCATATATGCCCTGTTGAGTTATGTGGTCAGGGATTTTGATAATGCAATGAGAATAAACCGCTTGTAGTGGATAGGTATGTTTTCTGTCATCTACAAACATTTAGGCACATAAAGTGACATGAGACTGCAGCACAATCAATCAATCAATCAATCAATCAATCAATCAATCAATCAATCATTCAGGCAAACATGACAATAAATTAACAAATAGCTAAATGCATTTGTATTCCAATAAAAAGTAAACAAAGAGAAATGGAACTGGATATGATTTCTGGTAAAGTGTACAATGATTGATTTCACACTTTAATAAATAGTTGGTCTGCCAGGGGATGAGGATGATCACTATTAAGAAAATTAAGGCTAATGTGAATTCCTACAATGATGACATTCAGAAAAGTATGTTTTTTTGTGAATTATACATTCACTGGATTAATGCTGGAATGAAAAATGTGCCTCAAACATAAAAGGTTATTCAACAAGGCTGAAGCTCCACCTGTTCGCAAGGCAAATGAAGCATATGTCTAGGGCCCAGTATTAGCTGAATTATTACTGCAAAAAAGGGGTAACATTGTGATTTGCTAAAGAGAATGTAATTTTTTTATAAAAGTGAACAAAATTATATGTGCTTAATTTCAATTCAAAAAAGAAGAAAAAAGAAATCACAATTACCCAGGACAGCTCAGTTGCTCCATTCTGATGTGTGACAGCTCCAATGTCTTTTCTTCTATTGGCATGAATTTACAGCTAATCAAAAAAGAGCCTTCTTGGAGATTCTCACAGTTAAAACAGACCAGTAGTGCACAGTCTTTTTGGAAAAGCTGGTTCTGTGTTGAAGTGTTACATGTGTTTAGTCTGAAGCTTGTAAGTAATTATGGAGTGCAGTGTGTGTGTGTGTGTGTGTGTGTGTGTGTGTGTGTGTGTGTGTGTGTGTGTGTGTGTGTGCATGTGAGTATGTATATGCACAAAGTTTTACAGAACTTGGCTTTCTTCTTCATAAAGTGTTTCATTTTCCAGGAATTCATTGAGGATAACAATCAGTCAATAATCCATTCATTAGAGTTTCATAGCTCTTTATTGTTCAGAAAATTATTTCCCATGCAACACCTGCTGTGGTGATAACTTTTTTATAAATCAAATTAATCTGCTCTGAGCTGTTAATGAAACGCTTCCTGCAGTCAAAAGTAGAGGGTTTGATACATTTCGCCTCCATTTGTCTACTGTGTGGCTTTGATCAAGTCACTTATACAATGCTTCTGGATCACCCCTGAAAAGGGACACTTCATTCTGGGGGTTTGCCAAGATAACAAATGGATAAAATAAAATAAAATAATAATTATAATAATAATAATAATAATAATAATAATAATAATAATATAAAATGAGACCCTTTTGAGGCCTTTGCCCACCCCCAAATAATATGTGGTTTTCTGGTTCATTGTTGTGGATACAGCAACTAAATATAGGCAGGCATATGAGTTTCAAACTATTTCCTTCAACAGTGCTTGCTAATGCAGAAACCACTATTCTGTAATTTTCTAAGTATATAAGAGAAACATTTAAAATCAGTTCCTGATTTTGAGTATTTGTCACTGATGCTTGGGCTAATATGTGGAGAACTTGGAGGGGAGTTGCAATGGGTTGCACTGTATGGTTTTGACTTACGTGAGCTTAGATGCATTTCTAGGTTATTATTTGTGATTGCATTTATTCACTTTTCCTCAAGCAAATTCCTGAGGTGTACAATTATACAATGGGCAGTAATTGATGGATGGATGTTTGTGGGTATATGTGTGTGGGTGGTGTAGATGGCATCGTTCTTAACTATCCCTGTTTTTCTCAAGAAGAAATGTTATTTATTTACATTTGCTTAACTGGAAAGTCCTGATGGCCATCAAATAACCAATTTTCCTTGGAAACTGAGGGAAAAACCTCCAAATGCAAACAACAATAAACATAAGTTGAACATATTTTACAAAGATATTGTGTGAGAATCTTGACAAAATAAGGCAGTAGTATTCATTAAAATAACAGTATACCTGTCTAAACCTGTCTAAAAGAGTGTATGTTAGTAGCTGCATTATTGTTCCCTAGTCACCCTCCCTGTTGGTGTCTTGCCATTATACTTGGTGGCTTTGCACTTTCCTGCCCCTACTGTAAATTTGATAAGGGAAACTCCTCTCAGTCTAGTGCCATTACCTAATATAAAGAGAACATTTGAGAAGGCCAACCCACTTAGTTTTCTAACCTTGAATTATCTTCTGCTTCTCCTCTCTCGCTTTTCTTTACAAAAATAATAACTTTGCTAGAATCTTTCTGTGTTCTGCTTAACTGTAACACATAACCCATGCACTCAGGTCACTCCACAACAAGAACAAATATGACTATGTCATTGTCCATGTTGGTGTGAATGACCTGAGATGTACCCCCCTGGGCTACATGAAAAGAGACATGGAAGAGCTCTCAGATCTTGTGTATGACCCTATCACTGAGTAGCATCTTGCCATCACCCAGAATGATACCACAGTACAAGGACAAAATGATTGACTTCAACAATTGGCTAAGCTTCTGTTGTCATTCTAAGGGGATCCAGTATCTGTCTGCCTGGGATGACATGATCGACAGACCATGATCCTTTGCTAGATATGGCCTGCACCTGTCAGCCCTGGGATTGCTCATCCCTATAGTGCCTTTTTTAGGCAAGGTTCAAATGACAAATTCATCACCATAACAGGAAAAGGCAAGCAAAAACTGAGGGCAATGCTACTCAATGCTAGAAGTCTAAATATCAAAATGCACTCCCTCAAGGCACTCCTTAAAATGGAGAACATCGATATCTGTGCAGTGACTGAGACCTGGTTCAAGGTTCCAGAGAGCAACCCTGCATTACCAGGCGATAACTCATACCACACTTTTCAGCCATCTAACCTGGACCGGAACATCAAAGGCGGAGGCGTGTCCATATTCATTAAGGATATCCACACCTCCAGGCTAGTTGCTCAGCATAATGCATCCAAAGTTATCCAAGTGTAACTAATTCTGGGCAAAATTGCAATCCAAATTGTAGCTTGCTACAGATCCCCCACCATGCCCCATGATTCCACTCCTCTTTTCTTGATATACTGGAAAATATTAGGGCTCAACCAAACACCCTAATAATGGGTGATTTCAACTAACCCACCATTAACTGGGAAAACTACTCATGTACCAACTCCTTCACTCAATGCTTTCTGGAATTCATAAATTCCAATGCCCTGGATCAACTTATCCACACCCCCACCAGGGGCAACAAAATCCTAGACCTAGTCATTACCAACATGAGCGACTGGTGTTCCACACCTGAAGTCAACTCCTCATTGGTCAGATCCAACCATAAGCTAATCACCCTAGATATCCACATTCCGCCCCACCCCCCATTAAGGAAACCATGGTAAAATATTTCTCCAAATCGAACTTCATGCTTCTTAAGACAGAAGTGGTCAACTTCATGACACCTATGCAGATGGACAGTACAGTTACAACTGCTGAATCCTACACAAATGCACTTACACGAATGCATGGATCATGCTAACCCAAACAGAACCAAGATGCTATCCTCCAAAAAAAAGGAAGCCAATCTGGTGGTCCCCTGCCTAAACAAACTTTACAACAGAAGGAAGAAATTGTTGCAAAAGAGAGTAAAATTCCATGAGTGTAGGAGCTCCCTGGTCAACCTCAGTAAGAAGCTGAGATCCCTTATAAGATCCTCCAAAGCTAGCTACAAAAGCAAAATTGCCACTGATTCGAGGGAAAACCACAAAGCATTCTATAGCTATGTTACGAATCTCAATGGCAACACCCAGATCTGCTCTGAGTTACAGCACAATGGCACAAAAATTACAGAACAATGAACTTCAGAATGAACTGGCTCCCCACCTAAGCACCATGTTCAATCATAGCCTTACGTCAGGCTTTGTGCCCACTCAATGGCGCACAGCAACAGTTATCCCACTCCACAAAGGGGGAGCCACCACTGATCCCAGGAATTATCACCCTATTAGCCTGATGAGCCTGGTCTGTAAAGCCATGGAATGTATTATCATGGAACTCATAAAAAAAGGCATTGGTAACCTCCAAACTCTGGACCACACCCAGTTTGGGTTTGTGAAAGGCAGATCATGCTTCCTGAACCTGATTGACTTCTTTGAAGCAGTCACCAAAGCTGTAGATGAGGGTAAGGTGGTTCACACAGCCGATCTTAACCTCGCCAAGGCTTTCAACACCATCCCCCATTCTGGAATTATAGCTAAACTTACTAAACTAGGTATAAATGCCTACATCACAAGATAGGTTGCCAACTGGCTCACTGACAGAACCCACACTGTAAAAGTTGTAGACTCTAAATCTGACTTCAAACCAGTGACAAGTGCAGTACCACAGGGTTCAGTCCTGGGACCTCTCCTGTTTGGTATCTACTCTTCTGAAGTACAGGCTAACAAAGAAGGCCTTTGGCTAATGAATTTTGCAGATGACTGCAAACTAGGAGCCATAGTTGAGTCCCCAAATGATGTGGACATCTTACAGAAGGGTCTCACTATGACAGATGCCTGGTGTCAGAACCATGGCCTCAAGCTCAATGCCAAAAAGTGCATTGTCATCCCCTTTGGTAAAAGCTCTGTGCCCATGAAGTACCACATAGGCAGCAGTCTACTTAACGTCAAATGTGTGATAAGAGACCTTGGGACCCAGGTGGACAGTAGTTTCTCCTTTGAAAATCACATCGCCACAGTAGTCAGGAAATCCTTCTACATGGCACACCTCATCACAGAAGTGTTCTCATCCTGGAAAAAAGAGGTCATTGTTCACCACTACTCGACACTCATTAGACCCATTATATATTACAGCACCCCTTTTGGAATGTACCTCACAAGACATCTGCAGCAGCTGCAAAGGCCGCAAGAAGTACCTCACAAAGAGGATTACTGGCCTCAAACAGATGCCCTACACTGACCGTCTCAAAAAACTCCAGCTTTACTCCATAGCATATTGCCTACTCCGAGGTGCTCTCTGCCTAATATATAAAGCTATGTCAAACCCAGAGCTGTTGGACATGCTGCACCTAAAGAAATCCCAATCCTTCTATAGGAACCTAAACCTTGTCACCACAATAAACAGGACATGCTGAAAGGATAGATTCCTGTCCCAGAGACTTCCCATACTCTAGAACAAGCTACCCATCTATGTCAAGCAAAGTTCCTCATTAGCACTCTTCAAGAAAAATCTTGATGAGTGGATGGGAAATAGGAAATACACCCCGGGGATCATTTCTGTGGCTCTGCTCAACAGAGGCACAGGAAAATAACTTTCTTGGGTGCCGTAAACCAGGGAACCTTGTTGGCTAGGCTTACTTAGGCCCTTGGGCTGATAGCCTAGTACCTACCTATGAACCTATGTATAAACCTTTCCATCCTTTCCATCCCAGGCTGTTAGTAAATGCATTGTCTTTTTAATTCCTGCACCCTTCACATAGTCAGTAATTATTCCTTCATTATTTGCTATTTGACTATGAATCCTAGCATGTTTCTTGTAATTTAATGCCTTGTCAGATGCATCTTTAATAAATTTGAGTTTCAAGGGAAGGAAGTTTACTGCTGTTTATGCTATTTCTGATTTTAGTGTGAGATTCTGTCAGTGTTTTTTGATATAAATTTGAAATAAAAGTTTTAAATCGAAATCTCTGATCATTTCAAAAGTAAAGAAGAAAATAGTATGCGTACTTATAACATTGAACAGTGTTTTATGTTAATTGTGGACAGACAGCCAAGTAATTGGATTTTAATATGGCTGGGGCAACTCAGTCCATTACCCTGCCTAATGCCCCATTTGGTTATGTTTAGGATCCCAGTGTATACTGAATTAGGCACTGGAGCTGCTGAGATACATATACAGGTGGAGGTAAACTGCAGGCTTCAGCAGTCAGGTGGGTGTGCCTAGGTTTGTACATTTGCTCAGGTCAGTGTAATGTGGGCTATCCCCCAAAACTCCTATGAGAAAGTTTCACAGTGTAGTTTTCAAAAAACAGTTTTAATTCCTTGATGGGCTAGTTGCACAGCAATCCTATCCCTCATCCTTAATGGGGAGAATATAGGCAAGGCAGCCATTCTTCCCTACAGGTAGAGCTCCTCAACTGGACCCCTCATGGCCATGTACCTCCACCTGTTTGTCAAACCTGTCTTCCTGCTGACAATACTAGGTCTGGCATACAGTGGGAGCTTCTGCACTAGAGAACATTGCCCAGACTCAGCTGCTCATTGAATCATTGATTAAGTTTGGGTTACATTTATTTATTTATTTGCAGTTGGTTTAACAGGATGGTCTAACTTGGCCAAAAAGAACCCATTTTCAATGCAATCCTGGAGAGAAAAGCTCCATAAATACAATATTGATGAACAACAAATTGACAGTCACATAGTAGGCCAGTATTACAGATAAAACAAGGCATTTAGAGATATGATAAATGAAAATCCACACTAAAATATAAGAACCCACAAAGAGAGCTATAAAATATAAGTAAGTATTTACAAATATTTACAAATATATTTGTTCCTACTGTAAAACAGCTGGGCAATGAGCACTTGGGGTGCCTTTTGGTGTTAGTGGGGATGTGAGGTGGGAGAGCAAGGGGGTGGTAAGAAGTAAGGGTGTTAAGCTGGATGGAAACAGGACCATTCCCAGTGAGATTTTAGATGTGGATGAAGTAATTTTTTAAAGTTAGAGGGACTTGTGGTGGTATGGATAAGTGGGGGTAGGGACTTCCATGGGTGTGCTAAGGTGTAGGACAAAAGGTTTTTGCCAGGAAGGCATGATGGTTTATGCAGGTCAATCAGGTTCTGGTTGTTGGATCTTAATAGTCTTTCTGGAAGGTGAATTTTAAAGATAGAGGAAAGGGAGGGACAGAGGGAGGGAGTGAAGATGAGTTTATGAGCTCGAATGAGTTGAATGTAGGTGAGATAATTTGGCAGCTCTAACCAATGAAGTTTGTGCAGAGCAATGCAGTGATAAGTAGAAGATTTGTATCCTGAGGTGAATTTGGCAATTTTATTGTAACAGCAGGAGAGTTTTGTCTTAAGAGTAGATTGTATATTAGTAAGGAGTAGGGCACCATATTGTAGAGAAGGGATGAGGTATGTGGTAGAGATAGAATGAACTTGGTAGAAGGAGTGAGATCGCAATTACAGTGATAAAGCATCCTGAGTTTCTGGTGGGTTTTTTTAATATTTTTGGTAGATGTGTGTCAAACTTAAGTTGGTCATCAATGAGGACTCCTAAGAGTTTAGCTTCACAAACTAATTCGAGAAATGTGTTGTTCTGGCAAGTGATTGAGAAGGTATTTTTGTCTTTGGTGGTTGATTTAGAAGGGGTGAATATCATAAGTTTTGTTTTGGAAGCATTGAGTTGTCTAACATCCATTGTTCTGTGGTGTTAAAGCCTTCTTGTGGTAGTTTTATAAGGATGGGGATGGAAGTGGCAGAACAGATGATAGTTGAATCATCTGCGTATTGGATGAGTTTTGCATTAGGAATAGAATGGTGGAAATCATTTATGAAAATATTGAAAAGAAGTGGACCTAGTATGGAGCCCTGTGGTACACTTGTCTGGGCATTAAGGAATGGAGAGGTGTCTTTTTTCCATTTTACTGCTTGTTGCCTATTTGAAAGATAACTGGTAAACCAACTGAGAGAGGAGGGGAATAGATTTAGATTAGAGAGCTTAGTTAGTAGAAAGTTGTAAGAAATGCTGTCAAAAGCCTTTGAAAGGTGTAGCAGTAGGGTAGAAATGATACAAGCAGAGTCACGGGCTTTATTCATAGTTTTGAGGAAGGAAAAGTGAGCAGTGGTAGTGCTATGGCCAGGTCTAAATCCATGTTGTGTAGGGATTAGTTGGTGGTTATCAATGAGATAGATGCATGCAGAATAGATGATGGATTCAATCTCTTAGTACCTTTTCCTGGCATAGCAGGAGTGCCTTTGGTTCACTGCCTTTAGGCACTGAATTACACACTGTCTGCTCCTCTTATGACATCATCAGAAGGTGCTACAAGTTGACGCAGAATTAGTAAGTAATTGGATAGCTCCTTGGGGTACAGTAAATACAAGCAAGTTTTTTTTTAATTTAATAAATATAGGTCCACTGATATAACTAAAGTTAAAATAGATATTCTAGAATCAGAAAAGCCATTTTATACAAAGAGACCATAATTGTGATAAACAGCAATGGTATAAAACCTTTGCACAAGAACTTTACTAGTACAGTATCATGCTTATTTGTGTGATTATTAATTTCATAGCAAAACATTAGCAAAATGTGTTGATTTTCATGAGATAATAGTACATAATGCCTATACCATGCCATTCTGCTGTAAAGAACATATGAATATCAGATGTACCAAAATGACAACTGCTTTAGACTTTTTTCCTATTCACAACCCCCTCTTATATTTTTCTGTTTTGCTCAATAAGTAAATACAAGTGAAGTATACAAGTTACCATCAGAGTGCCACAGATTTCTGTATGTTTTTTTTAATTCTGTTTCATTAATTATTTTATGTTTCTGATTTATGACTCTGTCTTATCTATTATTCTCTCTATGAAGTTTTTCTCTCCAAGCCTCTGCTGAAATGTGGTTCAGTGCCCAGTTGGACTTTCCATATTCGTAATAGAAATGGCATATACGATTAACTAGATCTTTGTCATTTTTTATCAAAAATATGTGCAGTAACTAACAGGTTACAGAAAGGTGTATTTATGAATTACGTGGTATTTAAGATACAGAAGATTATGATCAGGTTGTCGATCATAACTGGGTTATTATGTGTTTCAGAAATGGATGCTAAGAAGTTCAGCTCAAAAGAGAAGCTCATGAGGGGAATCTTGGCATCTATGTTGAGGACACATTATAATGGGTTATAATCAGAGACCTGATAATAATTCTTTATAGCACATAAAGATTTATCTGCTCCATATACTACTAGTTACAGGAAAACAGTTCTAAATGTTTTGCTGTCTTTCAAAGCCATAACGCACTTGGCAAGCAGTATCAGAAAGGCAGTAAAATTCTGTCTTCTGTTTCAGAAAATCAGGTTCACATTACTGGCTCAGGCAGCAGGCAAAAATAAATCTGCTTTTAATTCTGCCACTGCCATTTGGTGGCCAGTACTGCCAGGTTTAACTGCCTAATGTGATGCCCAGTCTTTACAAGTGAAGCAGGGAGTGCTAAACATTTGTTAAGATTGGGTCTTGCACTATATACATGCTTAACTGATATGTCTTTTTCCAGATACCAGGGTGTAATAAATACACTCCATGCACTACATTTGTATTTTGTATACCTAGCTACAAATGAAGTTTTAGTGCTTAAATTTCAGCATTCAGTCCAATGATCATCTCTCTTGTTTATTAATACTGATGTACTGACTGTAATGTATACATTAAATCTTGAGTACTAGTTAATGATTTGTTACTGGCCTAACAAATTAAGAGTTTTTTCTATTACATACCTCAGGGACTATATTCCCTATGAAACTCAGTTTGTAAAATGTTGCTATTTGTAGTCTCATACTACTGCTAGTATGATAAGTGCTACTGACTGACTCTGGTCATTTTATATTTGTATAATCACATTGTCTTTCATCGGCTCACCTGCATTAATAAAGACACATCTTATATGATTACATCAAATGTGCCCAGCATTTCATTTAAACTTTTTTCAGTTGTAACTCATTTTAGCACTTTTATTATGTAATCTATTTGTATTTAGTTACTAACTATTTATAAGTTCATAGGTGTATACTAGGCTAATGTCCACTAGGGCCCTTATAGGCCTAACTGTACAACCCAAATGTGACCCACTAATTTGATTTAGATAGGTGGTGATTTACTGACTGTACTGACTCCCTCTGTCCATCGAAGACATAGGAGCCATACCAGGGGAGAATTTCCAATTGCACATCCATTGGTCCAAGATGCACTTAAAAAGGGAAAAGGAGGAACTGTGCTTCGCATGAATGGGGAGCCTGTTCCAGAGAATGGGAATTCTATGAGAAACATGTCTTATTTATGTTGCAAGCGAAATTTAGGACTTTTTATCTAGTAGTTCTGATGCTAGTTGTTTTGAGAATTTTCAAATGGTTCATCAAAACAGGGTTCATAGATGCCCTGTATGCCAGGTAAAGATCACCTCTTAGAAGTCTGTATGATACCAAGTAAAGAAACAGGAGTTTGAGGTGATCAGCATAGGACATTCTGTTTACTCCCTGTATTCCTTTTGTAAGGAAACTTTGTGAATGTTCCAGTTCCTGCATGTGTCTGGTCAGGTACATACCTAAGAGAGCATTATACTCTATGATGGGTCTGATGAGGGCCATGTACATTGGTATGATGATCTATCTAAACCTAGATGCTGTGCCCTAGCTTATACGTTGAGCAATATAGAAGGATTTTCTTACTACCTTGGACACATATTGGTCAAAGGCTAGGTTACTATCTATATGAGCTTCCAGATCCCTGACTAGTAAATCAACTTTTAAGGGTGTTTTATTGATGACAGTTACCTGGGGTGATAAATTCTTAAAAGAAACTATAATGCATTTCTTGGTATTGAGTTTTAAGCCATGACTTTGGCACTGTTTGTCTGTATAAGACCTTCCTGAAGGGTGTTCTCATCTTGGGGGATTGAATGACTCATAATTCTATTTAATTATGCATTTATGTTTTTATGCATTATGTTAGTTGGTTTGTATTCAGTGGCTATGTGGTCTATTAAATAATTACAATTCTCTTCTGAGAACAGGAGCAAATTGCAGTAATCAAGTAATAGTGTTTTGTCATAAGGAGACTAAAGGTTCACGAAAAAGGAAATAAAGGCAAGTCATATATAATGGTCCCTACAGGTACTGATTAATGATGTTTAAACAGCATTTTGTGGAAGAATAAATGAAACAGGAATAGAGCAGTTCTGTAAAGCAGGATTTACTGAGTGAGTCATGCTTTGTTGAAGGAATCATACTCTTCACTTTATATGGATTTGACACATCTCAGAGACAGATGTGCATCTTGCTCCTGTATCTAATTATGTTCCCCTTCTTTGAAATGCTGTAATACGTCAGTGATGTACAGGAAGTAGTGGAGACTGGGCACACAGGATGCTTGTTTCTGTGCAGGAAATAGTTTAGTGCTTTTATCTGTGGGAGCTTGCTTGTTTTTTTTAAAACATGAATATCTTCTGTGTTGGTGCATTATACTCATGGAAACATCAGTGGATGAATTGTTTATCAGCCTCCAAAATGTTCTTTATTTATGTATGAATATACGTAAATATATATGTATGAGGAAAAGTCCAACTGGGCTAAGTTCATTTTTAGTGGAGGTCCAGACAGAAAAGCTTCAAATTGCATACATTTGCACAATAAGTTAACATGGACTAACAGTAAATATATACAGTATAATATTAATATACAGAAACACACACACACACACACACACACACGCATGTGTGTGTGTGTGTGTGTGTGTGTGTGTGTGTGTGTGTGTGTGTGTGTGTGTGTAATTTAACAGGTGATCATCATGTTACAAATAACATATAGTACAATGCAACATGTAAACTGACTCGTATCTATAAGGCATGCAGTACATACTAGTTTTTAGTAATCATATGGCAAATAAGGCATATGAATGTTTTATCTCAATAGTTAAAATTCAGTTCACACCTGTAACCAAGAGAAAAATTGGGAAGATATTTATGAAAATAGGTTTGGTCTAACTGTACGATTAGTGCACTTAGAGTGGTATTGGTAGAAGGAGAGTGTTATTTTATTGATAGGGGTATTTTCAAACAGATTTTAAACTGTAGGTGAGATGGTATTTCAAATAAGTCATGAAGTTAGTAACAGGATTGTTACAACTGCAGGACCATTTTGATGATAAGTACGTTTTCATTGCTATTTTAAATTACAGATAGGATGGTATTTCTAATATCATTTGGGATAGAGTTTCACAGTCTAGCAACGTACACAAAGTATAGACAGCTATGATTTTGAGATTTCTGAATGAACGCTAAGTGTTGCTTAGTTAAGCACAGTTCTCTATGGAGTACATCCAATTTAATAATTAGCTAATGGCAGGATGTGTCTGGAATATAGATGTTGCTTTGGACAGTCTTAAGGAGATTGAAAGATAGCAAATTTGGTAGCTTCTACTGGTTAAACTAGTCAATATACATTGGTTGTCTCCTCCCTCATCCATACACTGCTCACTTCTTCACCTCCCCTCCCAACCAACTCATAACATACAGCTTTCTGCATACACCATAACCTCTCTCCACTACCTTAGCTATCGCTATAATACCTTGCAAACATCTCCCCACCCTTTACACACCCCTTTCTCTCCATTTCTCATAACACTCCTTTCATTAATATATCAGACAGCATTATCCTACCAAACCTCCACCTTCTTCTACCCACCATCTAAAGTATCACCACCTCAAATCAAAATGACGGTAAGTTAATTGCTACTGTTTTTTACACTCACAACTTTTACTTTTTACTCACTTCACTAAAAACCATGATATTCCACATCACATCCCCTCTCCATCACAAACACACATACATTACATCACAAAACCCTCTTTCTCTAACTGGCTATCTCTCCTTCTCTGTACCAATATACATGCTTAGATCTGTTCTCTTATAGATATATTAAAGTTAAGAATAGTACATTTTTAGCAGCACTGAAAGTCAGATACAAACGCAAATGTCTGCATACCTCCACTCACCCCATCTCCATTCTGAAATTTAGTGGAGATATTCACTGTAACCCCGGACACACGCATCAACTATCCACCATGGCCAATGCATTACTTTCCACTGCTCCCAAGACAATGTTCTCATCAGCTCATGAATCTAACCTCATTCTTTTCAACATTAGTCTCACAAATATATGCAACAAAATTCATGATATCCATGCATCTCTAGATTTTTACTCCCCAGACATTCTAATCAATACTGAAACCTGGATACAAGAAATAACTGAAAATGGAATTATTGCCCCAGATTTTAACATACTCAAAATGGACAGAAAACTTAAAAGAGCAAGTGGCATTGCTATTATTTGTAAAAAGAACTTAGAAACAACTTCCACCCTTCTAAATATCCCAAAATGTAGTAATGCAGAACTTCTGATTGCATACCTCAAAACCAACCAAAAAAATATAGAAATGTGTATATATATATATATATATATATATATATATATATATATATATATATGTGTGTGTGTGTGTGTGTGTGTGTGGCTCTACCTGGTTATACAGAAAGCCGACATCATTAAAGATGGATTCATCGAGACGACATCCATGAAAACCCTCTTCAACGACAGACTGGATGAACAAAGTCCTTCCCAGAGAGAGTACTAAGTCACCAAAACACACACAAAACTAACACCAGAACTCTCAAAACCCACCTAGGTGGAGGGCTATTCCCCCCACACCCCCCCAATTAAATATACCAACTCTGAGATCACACTACAATTTGGGAAAGGGCAAAGTTTACCTTCAGTACTAATAGGTTACCTACCCTGGGAAGGATTTCGTTCATCTGGTCTGTTACTGAAGTGGGTTTTCATGGATGTTGTCTCGATAAATCTAACTTTGATGATGTTGGCTTTTGATATTCTCAGGCAGACCCATATAAATATAGATATATATATATATATATATATATATATATATATATATATATATATATATATATATATATATATATATATATATATATATATATATATATATATATACACACATATATATATAGATATATATATATATATATATATATATATATAGACACACACACACACACACACACACACACACACACACACACACACACACACACACACAGTCAGTTGTCAGCACTGCAAAGTAAGCCAAGCAACATAGAAGATGAGCAAATGAAGCTCCTGGAAATGCCAGAGAAAACCAGCGGAGGACAGAGCAGACCATCCAACCATACATGTGAAAGGCAAACAACCAAATACAATTCCAAAGGACATTACTGGAGCAAAGCAGCAAACTGGCTGCTGCCTACACAAGTAGGTGTACACATCCCAAACAGACGTTATGTAATGCATACATCACATACATATGCCTTGTCAAAGCCAACACACAGGTGCAGGTGTATATGTATGACCTTCAGTGGCCTAACATGAAATTATTTGAAAGCAATGTCCATAGACATACACACATCAATGACATGTAATAATAATATATGGTCACAAATCTAAAATTAATGTTATATAAACAATATCAGGTTGTACAGATGAATTTCAACAAAGTATACTGGTTAATATATAACGCACAAGTAACACAAGAACAAGGATGTATTGCAAGCAGTAGCCAGCGACTTATGTGCATATGTCCTGCATCTGCATACTGGCCATAGAGTTGGCACATCTTGACCTTGTAACACAACATCTACATGAAATGGATAAAAATTCCAACAAAGGTGAGCATATACCATGCATATATGCAAGATGTATGATATAACTACATAGGTGGAAGGAAGGTGGACAACATGGGCCCACATCAAGGAAACCATGGTATCAAATCTCTGTAGGCAAACGATAAAGCAGGACACAACATGTAAGGTGACACATAGCAAATGCATGTGTATACCACATAGGGTCATTTTGAAGTCAGCCTAAACTACATTGAAGAGAATTTATTTATTTATTTTATTTATTGATATTTGTTGACTAGGAAAGTCCACCGGGTCAGAAACCCATTTTCAGTGTAGGCCCAGGAAGAAAAGCTCCAGTTACAGATCAAAGTATTTGCAACAAAATAATGTTCACAATAATAGACAGTGCACTAAAAATGTTTATACATTTCCTAGTGATTAGTAATACATAGAGTAGAAAGTCTTATACAATGTGGTTAGGTGTTAGTAGTATCCATATAGTATTTTTAATGGCATTAATTGTATGGAGGGGAAAAAGACAGTAGATACATTCATAATAAACAGTTCATTTATGCACTTCAATACATGGTAAGTTTTGGATTCAGCCTAATGATTATAGAGACAAGGCTGATTGACATATCTTAACTGATATATAAAAGTCAATGAAGATCAGATGATTTACAAATTGATTATTTCAGATTGAAAAGAGTCATATTAGTCAGCAAAAATTTGGAATTTGTTTATAGTGGTCAATTAGTTTATGAGCAAGGGTTAGTTGGGTGTAGTGAAGACAGTGAGGGAATTCTTTGATAAGTTTCTCAATGCTGTCAATAAAGTGAGAGTTGAAATGTGGGCTATTTGTTGTAGGTCTTTATCAGGAGATGCTGATGGGTTTTGTGTGGTCCCAGGATTAAGGAGAGAAGGGACTGATTTCCAGAATTTATGGAGTTATTTCTTTGACTAGATAATTGTTGTGAAAAAATATATATATTTTTTGTCATTTTTAAAAATTTCTTGGCTTTGTTACGAAGTTGTTTGAAGTTAATTTAATTTGCTTGATTTTTGTTTTTACGCCATTCTTTACAGGCTCAGTCTCTGAAAAGAAGAATTTGTTTTGATATTTTTGTAAGCCAAGAAGCATGATTAACTTTTATTCTTTTGTACTGAATGGGGGCTAAAGTATTTAGGATATCAAGGAAGACCATATTAAAATAATTTAAAACTTCTTCAAAGGATAATTTTTTTAGTGGGGTCCAATTCTGAGCTTTTAGGGAGTTACTGAAAGTTGTTTGGTTGAAGTTGGTTAAGTTTCTAGATGTTCTATATGAGTGTGGTTTGGGTACCTAAGTATGGGTTCTATGTGTAAAAGCTCGTAAATGGTCACTTAGGATATCAGGGAGGATACCAGTTTTGGAATATTTGTGTGGCTCTGAGACTAGGATCCAATCTAAGGTGGATTCTGGTTGCTTGTTTAGTATTCATGTTGGGGCATGTGACAAGCTGAGTATACCTGTGCAGATTAATACAATTAGCTTTGGAGTTTGGCATTAAATTTTGTGAATTAATGTTAGTATCCCCTAGAATTATATGTTTTGGGGTGTCCAAGATAGAAAATCTTCTAGAATAGGCATGTTTTGGCCTGGAGAAATATATAGTGCTACTATGCATAAATGTTTACTATTGTTTATTTGTAATGATGCTAGTAAAGTTTTTATGTTGCCAAAAGTTGGGACAGGTTTAGGAAAGGATGTAATGGTTAAGGAGTTTTGGTAGATTAAAGCTACTCTCCCGCCTTTCTTTTGTAGTCTGTCTTTTCATAGGATATTGTAACCAGTTGGAATTATTTTAGTGTCTGATATGGATTTGGCCAAGTTTCTGTAACAGCTACAATATCAGGGGTATGTTGAGAGAGCCAGGCATGAAACTTTGTAATTTTGTTACAAATACTCCTTGTGTTGATTGTTATTATAAATAGGTTTTGAGTGTTAGTAGGTGACTTAGAGGAGGGAGAGAGGCTATGGCTGACATTGGGAGAGAGGAAAGGACCGAGATTTGGATGTATTTCACCACTTTGAGATAGTAATAGAAGATGATTTATAAGGTATAAGAAGTAGTACGTTTTAGAATAGGACCTAGCAAAAATATAGGGAATTATTTTGAGTTTGTTGTTGATGTGAAGGACTCATTGTTTCAGTTGAAGAAAGATGATGAGATATTAGAAAAGCTAATAATATTGGGTTGTAGTGCTGTAGTTAGGGTAGGAGTTTTTGAAGATGATGCTAATTGCATGCTCTGGAGGGAGGTGGCGTGGTTTACTATGAGAAGAGGACTGCTGAGAAAGAAAATGAAAATGGTTGCATGGTGTTGGGGATTTTGTACAGTAACTGATATAGGATATAAGGTAGAGGGGAAATTTGGGAAAGTGGTTGGTGTTTAATGTATTATTGTCAATTAGTAGATGATACTTGGGTGTGGTTGTGGAGAGGTGATTGGGTGATGTCATATAGGGGAGTGGTCTAGAGGGTGTAAATGTAATGAAAGAGGGTAGGTTAGCAGAGTGAACCTGAGCGGAGCGAGGGTGAACAGAGCGGGCAGATCCCTGATCAAACCTCACGCCAAGAAAACTATCAGCAAAGTCAGTGAATAAAAGGTATGTGCAGCTTTGCAGGTATCTGTATTAGCCAGTTAGATTGAATTTAATTTCAAAAAAACAAGAATGCTCAGTGTATGTCATGTGGGCAAACTGCATTGCTGATGTCAACCAAAATAGGCATATATAAATCACACACACAATACTGTGTAATCATATAACAGCAAGAGGCATAGGTAAGCAAGCTAAGAATTGGTATCACATACACATATATTATGTCATGTCACTGTAAAACAACATGTGGATTATTATATGTCACTGACCCTGGTTATGAGTGAGCAAAGGGCAGTCCTTTGAGCAACACTACAGCACATTGACATGAAGTCAGTGACTGTTTACAGTTGCAATGTACAATGTGTTTATCTATGGATCACAATATGTGAAGAGACATGTTCATAAGTTATTGCATATGTACACCATATGCCAAAAATGTATGAGTTTATATGAATAAGGAATGGATGTGGAAATGTGACATAGGCCAAAGATGGCATGCTGTACCGTTACTGAATAAATTATCATTACCACAGTGTATGCATGAAGATTACATTGGCGGGCTATGCATTCAGTAAAGGAGGACTGCCCATTTGTATGAGAAACATTTATATGACACAACATGGAATCAGCATTACCAACATATGCCACTCACAATGCCAGTATGCAATTGGGACAGCATGACAAATATCATCCAAAACACAGGGGCAAGAGCATGTCTTCCTGTTGAACATCCTTGACACGGCAATCCACAAATCATACCCATACTGCTGTGGTATTGATGGAATATGAGCAACATGTTGTTTGTGAGCTGCTGTGAGTAACACAAGTTTACTGTGGAATTGTTGCAGCAGTAGCTGCATGTTAACTGTTTAAAGTCATGGGCAGCTGAGTGTTGAATGAAAGTCTAATGTGGGTAATGTGTGTCATGCACCCACTGAAACATAATGCTAAATTTCACACAACATCTGCAGTGTACCTTTGAACTTATATTATATAACCATGGCAGCAAAATGCTAGGAATACACAAGTGTGCATATACAGTGCAATCAGTGATATGGCAAACACCTTGGAGACAGTGTTACACAAGTGGATCACACAGACAATATTTACAGTGTTGAGGGACTGCCCTGATGAGGATGAGCACCAAAAATGATTTCCTGGACTATCTCCCTGAATAAGCCAAGTGTAGCTCGTGCCAAGTCTTGGAAGAAATTCCCCATCATGTCCCTCATCCATGTGGAAAACACATTGGTCACTACCTCCTGGATCTGCTCTTGATAATTATCTTGTTGGGATGCCTGGCATCATTTCCTCCAAGGTGCAGGATGGGTAATGGCATGTGTAGGTCTAGCTTCATCATCGTCATCCTTGTCACTGTCATGGTCGTCATCAGTAGTGGTCTTACATGTGCTCGTCACTGATATCTGATGGGTAAATATCAATGGGCCCCAAGCTCTGTCAAGTGAATTAAAACACAGAATATACAACATAACATACCCACTGTGACACAGTGAACAGGCAGAAAACAGTCATTATGAAACCTTAGCATACGTTATGGCCATAGTCAAGTGCACCATAATATGTGCTGTATATCAGTAATCAGAACCATAACACTGAAAAATCAGTGTTTATCAGTCCACACATTCCTATGAAAATCATAACTGACATTAAACTCAAACAGATGTGTATATCTGCAATCTATGAGAAATAAGAAATCACTTAACATCAGGGTGGAGTAAATGCACTTTAAAATCATTTTAATATCCACAAGTAAAATGGTAGAAATGGTAGAAATGTCCACAGTTTGTGAAGGTAGAAAAGTAAGCCCTTTGCTTAAGACTGACAGTTCCTGCTCGGTTAAAACAGTACTTGAGTTAGAACATATAGCACTTAGAAGCTTAACTAATAATGCTGACATAGTTATAGAAGCTTAATTAATAATGCTGATATAGTTATAAAACCTGCAGGCAATGGTGGGGGTGTAGTGGTGATGGATACTACTTTTTATATACAAGCCATGCATAAACTGTTGTCCACTGATATCTATGTTAAAATCTGTGTATCAAAATTTGCTTGTGGATATTAAAAGCGTACCTGAAATCTACTTGTGGATATTAAAATGATTTTAATCCACCCTGGTTTCCAGTGATTTCTTATTTTTCATTGAATACAGTTGGTGTGTCACTGGATTTACCTGGTAAGTGCTGGTTCACTTTTTTGCTGCTAATTCCATTTCTGTGAACAGCCATGGACAGGAATGGAAATAGTGCACTACCTTATAGGTTTAATGGTTCATAGGTAGATACTAGGCTATCGGCCTTGGGGCCTATATAAGCCTAGCCAAAAAGGTTCCCTGGCTTTTGCCACCCAAGAAAATTATTTTCCTGTGCCCCTGTCAAGCAGTACCACAGAAGTGATCCCCGGGGTGAATGTTCTATTTCCCATCCAGTTGTCAAGATTATTCTTAAAGAGGGCCAATGAGGAGCTTTGCTTGACATGAATGGGTAGTTTGTTCCAGAGTATGGGAAATCTCTGGCACAGGAATCTATCCCTCCAGCATTTTCTGTTTATTGTGATGACAAGGTGTAGTTCCCTGGATCATGCGGTTTGGAGAGATTGAAATTTCTTTAAGTGTAGCATTTCCAACAGCTCTGGGTTTGACATAGCTTTGTATGATAGGCAGAGATTGCTTCGGTGTAGAGCTGGAATTTTTGAGACGGTCTGCGTATGGCATCTGTTTGAGGCTGGTAATCCTCTTTGTGAGGTATTTCTGGGCCTTTCCAATAGTTGTAGGTATCTTTTGAGATACATGCCAAATTGGGCATTGTACTTTATAATGGGTCTGATGAGGGATGAGTAGAGAGGAACAATGACCTCCTTTTTTCTAGAGGAGAACCCTTTTGTGATGACGTGTGCCACATAGAAGGATTTCCTGACTATGGGGCGATGTGATTATCAAAGGAGAGACTACTGTCCGCCTGTGTCCTGAGGTCTCTTATCACACTTTCAGTGTTTAGTGAGCTACCGCCTATGTGGTAGTTCATGGGTACAGAATTTTTCCCAAAGGGGATGACAATGCACTTCTTGGCATTGCGCTTGAGGCCATGACTTTGACACCAAGCATCTGTCTCTGTGAGGCATTTTGTAGAATGTCTACATTGTTAGGTGTTTCTATTATGGCTCCCAGTTTGCAGTCAAATGTGAACTTTGTTAGCCAAAGACTTTCTGTGTTGGCCTGCACTTCAGAGAAGTAGATGATGAACAGGAGAGGACCCAGGACCAAACCCTGTGGTACTCCACTCATCACTGGTCTGAAGTCGGACTTGGAGTCAGCTGCTTTTACTGTGTGGGTTCTGTCAGTGAGCCAATTGGCCACCCATCTTGTGACATAGGGATTTATGCCCAGTTTAGTGAGTTTATCTATATTTCCAGAGTGGGGGATGGTATCAAAAGCCTTGGCGAGGAAAAGATAGGCTGTGTGCACTACCTTGCCCTCATCTACGGCTCTAGTGACTGCTTCAAAGAAGTCAATCAGATTTAGTAGACATGATCTACCTTTTACAAACCCAAACTGAGTGGGGTCCAGGGTTTGGAGGTTACCTATGTCTTTGTTTATAAGCTCCAAGATGACATGTTCCATGGCCTTGCAGACCAGGCTCATCAGGTTAATGGGGCGGTAGTTTCCGGAGTCAGTGATGGCACCCCCTTTGTGGAATGGGATAACCATCACTGTGCACAATTCAGTAGGCACATAGCCTGAGGAAAGGCTATGATTTAACATGGCACTTAGGTGGTGTGCCAGTTCATTCTGTAGTTCATGCAGTACGCAGCCAGGGATGTTGTCTGGTACCATGACTGCTGTGTTCTTGGATTTGGAGAGTGTGGTCTTTACTTGTTCATCCATGATTACAAGGCTTTGCATTCTTCTGGTATTAAGATGGGCCCTTTGGAGGGTGAGAGGGGGGTAAAGTTAGCACTGAACCTATCTGCCAGGATGTTGGCAATATCGGTTGGTTCTGTCTATTTAGTGCCATTGTGCTGTAACTCAGAGCAGATCTGAGTGTTGCCATTGAGATTCTTGACATAGCTGTAGAATGCTTTGTGGTTGTCTTTGGAATCAGTGGCGATTGTATTTTCAAAACTGACTTTGGAAGATTTTATGAGGGATCTCAGCTTCTTGCTGAGGCTGACCAGGGAGTTCCTCCAATCTTAGGATTTTACTCTTTTTAGCACCAGCTTCTTCCTTCTATTGTAGAGTTTGTTTATGGCAGGGGACCACCAGATTGGCTTCCTTTTTTTGGAGGATAGTGTCTTGGTTCTGTTGGGGATGGCATGATCCATGCACTCGTGTATGTACTTATACAGTGCATTTTTTGTGTAAAATGCAGCAGTCGTACCTCTATTTTCTGTCTGCATGGGTGTCATGAAGTTTGCCACTTCTGTCTTAAGAAGCATGAAGTTGGCTTTGAAGTAGTTTTTGATGGTGGTTTCCTTAATGGGGGCTGGGGGTGGGATATGGCTATCTAGGGTGATTAGCTTGTGGCCGGATCTGACCAGTGAGGAGTTGACCTCTGACATGGAACACCGGTTACCCATATTGGTAATGATGAGGTCCAGGATATTGCTACCCCTGGTGGGGGTGTGGACAAGCTGATCCAAGGCACTGGAATTTGTGAATTCCAGAACACATTGAGTGAATGAGTTGGTACATGAGTAGTTTTCCCAGTTGATGATGGGGTAGTTGAAATCACCCATAATTAAGGTATTGGGTTGTACCTTAATATTTTCCAGTATCTTAAGAAATGAAGAGTGGGAATCCTGGGGCATAGTGTGGGATCTGTAACAAGCTACAACCTGGATTGCAGTCTTGCCCAGTGTTAGTTGTACTTGGATAATTTCCACCAGCAATATGCCTAATCGGATAGTAATGGACCTTAATGGTTTGGTGGACATCTTCTATAATCCCTTACTTGGACACTTGGGCATATCAACAGTGTCTGACAACAGTCATGTTCCAGAAAGTGGATTGCATCAGTGCACAACTAAACTACAGCATTTTTAAAATATTGTGTACCAATTCAAGAAACTACAATGACAGAGACTGAGCTTCACTGCTTATATCCAACATAAATTAGTCCCTAGAGGTCTACGAATATTAAAAATGCCTACTTTTTGTGACCAATATTCAGACCTCTTATAGAAGTGGCAACTAACTAACCTTAGCTGTTCTTTTACATATATGGAGTTGATGAATGGGTTCTTCAAGCGCATAGAGTTGGAGCTGACAGCTGAGATTGAGCAGCTATATGTAGAATTAACAGAAACCATAGAACAAAATGCGCAGCCAAATTTATTCTATGAAACACTTGACCGCATAGCCATCTTTGAAAAATGTAAAATGAAGAAGAGGAAGCTACAGAGGGATATTATGGATTTCCAGAAGGGGCATATTTTTTCTTGGAACACTAATTCAAGAAAAGAATAGAGAAATACATCATATACTATTTTCTGCTCCTACTTCACATTCTGCAGATGTAACTCAGTAAGGTATGCCCCGTGATGAAATCCCTGTCTGTCAGGGACAAGTACAAATGCATATTTCCACCAATTGAAGCACTAATGATTCAGTTTCCTTGCCTGTATCCCCTCCCTCAGATTCCAACTCCCAATCATCTGAAACTCATTTGCATATGACATCTAAAGACAGCACTAATTGGAGTTTGCCTCATACATATGTAACAGGAGCATCTTTGAATACCACAGCCACTACACAGTTACTCAAAGTGCATCTGATTCACAAAGGCCTACAGTAGACATCAACAGCACTGGAGCCTTGTACCCAGTTGACCTTATTTTTTTATCAGACAAAACCGCTCCACTACCACCTCAATGCCATCAGTGACATAGCACTACCAAGCAAAAGTGGACAGGGAACAGACCCAGCACACGCAGCCAAATGTAGATCTGAACATAGTTCTTAATCTCTGAAGTACTTCTTTAACTGAGCAGGAACCTTCAGTCTTAAGCAAAGGGCTTGCTTTTATACATACCTCTCAACCTCTTAGAGCAAGAAATCTGCACAAAGCAATAAATAAAAGTGGGAGAAAGGCTCAAAAATAGGGACAATTTTTAAAAATTGCTCATACAAACTTAGAAAGTTGACAGAATAACATGTTTTAAATTAGTATGAATTTTCTGAAAGATATAAAGTCTGAAACTCAAATGTCTGTCTTTATTTTCTAACTTCAGTCGTTAAAGATTTGCCACTATTTTGCCACAAAAAACACAATTTTATGAAAAATGGACCAAAATATCAGGCAAAAATCTAAAAAGTCTGTGAAAATCTGTACAGTTGAGATATATGCTTATACCTTCACAAACTCTGGGCATTTCTGCCAAAGCATCTGAGTTTAAATATTCTGTTTGAATTTTAAACTTAAAGACAACTTTGTTTTACACACTCTACTTTTAAAAGACATAGCCCGTTTATACCGTATAGTAATGAATTGGTGAGAATTTTTGAATGTGAAGTAGAAACAGACATGTATGAGTTATATGTTCAGCATATGAAAGGAACTTTTTATAATTCCACAAAATTAGAACATATAGCAGTTAAAAGCTTAATCAATAATACTGACATAGTTATAAAACCTGCAGACAAGGTTGAGGGTGTAGTGGTGATGGACACTGTTTTTTTTATATACAAGCCATGCATAAAATGTCATCCACTGAAATTTACTTGTGGATATTAAAAGGATTTTAAAGTGCATTTACTCCACCCTGGTTTCCAGTGACTTTTTAGTTCACATTGAATGCAATTGGTGTGTCATGAGATTTACTTACATGCTTGTTCACTTTTTCCCCACATCTGCAATCTAACAGACATTTTTTTTTGCACTCTAACAGACATTAAGTAACATCCCATTGACATATGAGAATAAAGGTATATCAGCATACATTGCAGGTGTAATTAAAACACAGTCTCAGATGAAATGGCCAAAAAATTATGTAGGACAATTATAAATAACAAATTTTTGCTAGCAGATGGCTCCTCAAGCACACGACACCTTGCCTATATCCCATTATCTATACTTAAATTATTTCAATACTAGAACATGACAGGGCAACTGTATCCATCACACAATATGAGCAGGTCACTCAAGGCCATGCCATGGCATGCATAACACAGCTTAGCAATGTAAATCCTGGCATGACCTTAACACTTGTTTATCGGCTATCATTATGCATGAAAAATCATGCACACAGCCAACACACTTACATATCTTGACATTTGAAGAGAAGCATGCCATAACATTGTACCATGCAATACTCATCAGTCTACCTTACAAAACAGCACTGGGAAAATGACAACATAACAGTGAAACATGCACTGTTTAATACTGATGCATGCCTCAGTAAATTGCCCAGCTGATTGTCTGGCAGAATATCATTATCTCCATGTTTCTTATATTTCAAGTGTGCTCTGCACATTTATGTTGATGCGTGAATGCCAACTGTATTCCATGTGTCTGTGCATGTAATGAGTCATGTGAACAGCCACCAATTAATATATTGGTATAATGAAGATGTATTGAGATGACAATCCAGTGGGAAATACAAAAGCCATGTGTAAGACAGATGAGCAAGGCATCATGGCAATTGGCTGACCCCCACATCAGTTTTTGGAATGCAACACAACACACTAGTAATTATGTGCAATCTTAAACACAGTGACAGCCTGTGACACATGAAAATATAGTATATGCTGTATAAACAGTATTGTTTGTCTACAAATGTGTAAGTGCCCTACATACATTTATTATCACTATCCTGCAAAATGCAAGCAACAAGATGCTGCCTGCTGATTATGTAACAGAGATCTAGAAATGTTGAAAAAAACTTCTGGTAGAGCTGTGAGTTGTGCCAGACATGTGAGTCAATGTAACTGCCAGGGTTCCAGCACACACATTCAGGATGATTTCCTTTGCATTACACATGGCTTGGTGATCAATGTAGGGGTAGCCCCTTTTATTTATATAGACCCTTGCCTGTTTTAATCAAACCTGCAAAGGTGTTCGAGGTAGATGTGATAACCATGCTGAACTGAATGGCATGCTAGATAATCCACCAAAACAAGTGTGAACATTGACAAAGCAGACAACCATTCAATTTGTAACAAGACAGACTACACATACCAAATCGATTATGAAAAACCAAACCCAAAACACACAAGCAAAGCACTAATAACATGAATCTGAAACATCCATATCAAAAGCACTGTGACTGTCATTTAGGTTGTGGCCTACACGTCAAAACTCATCTTTAGCAAACATGACTTGCTGCCAAATGATATGTAAACAAAGTTTTTGGTAATTCATTCTTGTAAACTCAGATACTGTCTAACTATAGCACTTACCTTAATGATGCATGATGGGTATTCCTGCATTACAAGTAGTATGCAAGATAATGTCAAAAATACCAGGCTGTAACAATGATTGCATCTATTTTATTTACAATCAACATACCTCTTTCCTTGCACTGCTCCTGCAGCCTGTGCATCATCCATCCAATGTACTGGGCATGATTACAACTACAGTCCTCATCACCTGAAAAAAATAAATAGCAAGATAAGAACATCCTTCAGGAAGGTCTAATACAGTCAAACATCTGGTGCTAAAGCCATGGCTGAAAACTCAATACTAAGAAATTCATTATAGTGCATCTTGGGAAGTCTGACACCCTAGGTATCTTTGTCATCAATAAAACACCCTTAAAAGTTGATTCACTAGTCAGGGACCTATGAAGTCACATAGACAGTAACTTAGCTTTCAACCAGCATGTCAACAAGGTAGTATGAAAATCCTTCTATGTCAACCTATAAGCAAAGGCATGGCATCTAGGTACTGAGAGGCCATCATACCACTGCGCTGAGACCTCATTAGCCCCATCATAGAGTATAATGCTCCCTTTGGTATGCACCTGAAAAGATACATTCAGCAACTATGTCCACAAAGATTCCTTACAAAAGAATACAGGGTGTTAACATAATTTTCTATGCTGATAACCTCAAGTCCTGTCATTTTACTTGATATCATGCAGACTTCTGAGTGATGATCTTTCCCTGGAATACAAGGCAGTCTTGGACCCTGTTTTAATGGATCTTTTGCACATCTGCAAAACAAGCAGCATCATGACTGTTAGAATAAAAGCCCTATATTTTGCTTGCAACATAAATAGGACATGTTGGAGAGACCAATATGTTTCACAGAGAATTCACATTCTCTGGAACAGGCTCCCCATCCATATGAAGCAGAGTTACTCCCTATGTCTATTTAATCGCAACTTGGACCAATAGATGGGTAATCAGAAATTCACCCCTGGTCTGGCTCTTATGTCTCTGAGGGGCAATTATTAAATCACCCTCATAAATCAAATACAGATCAAAACTGTGGGTCAGATTTGGGTTCCACAGCTAGGTTTTTAAGGGCCTTAGTGGTTGTTAACTTTGTATACACCTACAGACCTATGAACCTACTGTCTGTGGCCTGCTTATGGATATAGTGATTTTGTAATGCATTCCATAAGTTTTTTAATTGATAATTCTCAGGTACTCTCTGCTAATGTGTCTTCACATGCTGGCATCACCCCATCAGTCTCCTCTGTGGAACATCCTGGGCCAAGTGTTTCCATACATAGTAGGGCAGACCAGACCATGCTGTAAGTCATCAGTGTGGGCGCCCTAGACTGTGTTACAGTAACACTGGCAGTTGATCAGCTCTGTCTGGTAGTGTCAGTCTTACCCTGAGGCAATGATGATTTCTAATACATTACAGTTTATCTATATTTTACATTGATATATGTTGCTTGTGATATTGATGACAATTTATATCCTGAGATGGTTTCCTGTTTGCATCTTTTGATAGTGGACAGATAGAAATGGGATTCACAAAGTTATGCCCCTTGTCTGCAATACACACCTACACCACTATGAGTCTGTATGCATACCTGTGTTACTTATGGCCTGAGTTGATTATCCATGTTGTGATAGATTTCTGTATGTTCAAATTGTTCTATGTTAGAATTATGTTGTTATGTCTGATGCTCAATGTGTACTTTTACTGGGTAATTGCCATTATAGGCAATCTGTACTGCTGTGGTGAGCCAACAACTAAACATCAATGTTTAATGTGTGTATTTTTGTACGTTTCATTTGTCATGAGTCAGAGGTGTGTGTTAGATGCTGCTGTGTTGCCTGGGCCTGGACTTATGGTCACACCCTCCATCACCCATGCCTCTTTCTAATGCCTTTCTGTGCCCTCCTGCTCCTCCTCTTCAGACGTCTGGGGTTCTTGTGGTACTTCACCCACACCTGCAGTTGGATTGCCACCATATGCTGCTTTTTTTTTTTTTTTAGTGTACACAGTTATCATCTCTACTGTCTTTTCAGGTGTGTATTGCAGTGCACCCCTGATGTGTCCAGACATCTGAACCTAGCTTTCATTAGACCAAAGACACTCTCAATGGATTTCATGTTGTTACATGCACTGTATTGAAGGTCTCCCCAGCAGGGTTGCATGGGTTTCATGGTTCTCTGTACAGGGTCATTAGCCATGGCTCAAATGGATAACCAGTCACCTGTAGTGGGGAATGAACACGTATGTTGACATTATGGATAATGTTGATTGGGATAGCCTTAGCTTACATCCTAACTGTGTTCCTGTAATTACCTAGTAGTATTTCCTTAAGTATTTTACCTTTCTGGAATGCAGCCCTTAGACCTCTTTCCCTCCATATGGCAGCATCATGAACACTTCCAGTGTGTGTTTCCATAACATCTGTTATGCTGCCATCTGCTGCACACAAGTTCAGGGATGGTCACCTTTTTTTGTTGACTCATCTCTCTGCTACTGGATGCCCAGGAGTCTTAATAGGGATGTGGGTGCAGTCTGTTGCACCAAGTACATGTGGAAAGTTTTCAAGGTTATAGAATGGGTGCATAATACTTCTCCACTCCATGAGGGTAGATGGAAAGTGTATGCATTCATCTACCTTGTTGCACATTGATGCCACATATTTTGACAGAATACAAATGTCAGCTGTCTGTGATACTCCTACAGCATCTACCAAGTGACTTTGGAATATCTCAGATCCCAGTACAGCTAGGCTCAGACACACTTTTGTTTCAAGAGGGTTGGGGTTGTCTCTCAATGTCCACACAGATATGTGGGGCACACATGTTGCACACATTCTGCACAATCTGTCTGTCTAGGTGGTATCTACCAATGATTTCTTGATATTACAGTTTGTTTAGTTGCAGCCTTGCTCTCTGGCCAGCTATCCTCCTTCTAGGACACACAGTCACATCCTACTCCATATCTTTCAGTACCGAAGCCTGATGCAGTTCATTCACTAGAGGTAGCATTTTTTTTTCTTTGGCATTGGCAGAGGATTTCAGAAACAGAGTCGGGAATGAAGTTTGGCACCTTTAAGTTGCATTGGATGCACACATTGTGTTTTAGAATCTGACAGGCAATGTACTGAATCCATAATTATCCTATGTTGAATAGTTATGTACTGAGACTGATTTCAGTGCATGTTCTGAAATTGCATCCATAGATGGTGCGCTGAAGTCTTCCTTCAGCATTCTGCACTGCCTGCAACTATCTATTTTAATCCAGTCCTTTATCAAATACTTAGGATAGGTCAGAAGGTAGATATGTGATCATTTCACTTTGATTTTGCCTTTCATAAATATTGTTCATGAATGCCTATGTTATGCTTTGGTCAGGCCTAAATCTGTGCTGGATTGCGGAAAGTAACTTGTTCTTTGTTAGTAGTTCATCAGCTGTATGTGAACATATTTTTCAAGTATTTTGGGTAGAGGTGACGAGATGGCTATAACTTTGCAATTTGTTAGGTCAAAAAATGTTCTGCCTTTACGTAAGAGTTATTTACAGAGTTTTGGGACTACAACTTGTTTAAGAGAATGAATCATAAATACAGATACAGAAGTATGCAATGATTTCTGCACTATTTTTGAAATTTTCTATGAGTAAGTCAGCTGTAAGAGAGGTAGGCTTACATTTTTTAATACATGTATTTATTTTTGTCTGTTTGATTTGTTTTTAACCAATGTCTGTAGACGTGGTAATTGAGAAAGTAAGATGAAGACTACACTGGGTACTTCCTCCAAATATTTCTCCACACCATCAGTTTAATAATTACTTTCAAGCTGGTCTTAATCTATAAAGTTCTAATATATATATATATATATATATTATATATATATATATATATATATATATATATATATATATATATATATATATATATATATATACTGGGTCTATATCATATGAACAAAAGTGCATGTAAATAGATGCTGTAAACAGCAAAAATGACAGACTTTGAACCCTTTATTGTGGGGGGGGGGGGTTGCACCCCACCCCCGCTAATTATATATACCAACTCCGAGATCACACTACAGTGAGGAAAGGGCAAATTTCCTGATCTTCACTGTACTGCGATCTCACAAAAAACACATAGATGAACGGCATTTTTGCATATACAGCCATTCGATATTTTGGACTTTCGTTCTTCTAATAGGAACCCTATATATATATATATATATATATATATATATATATACATACATATATATATATATATATATATATATATGTACAGTATAGCCCCTTTCATCCCCCATTCTAGCCTTCTCTTTACCTAGGTTGCCCTTTCAGGTAATCCACATGTTATTTATCTCCCTATAAAATAAGCCCTACTTTCTCTAGCTACAGCTCCAATCACATTTTGTTTGTCTGTATTCATAGTATACTACAGTCATGCCCCACTACATACTTAAGCTGACTTACTTTGCAAATTTTATATTTTGACTATACATCAGATTACAATTTACCTAACTGTAAAAATTTATCACATATGAATGTATTCCTGAAGAACTCTGTGTAAACTCCTTAGCAATGAACTAGGGACTTTGTAAATCATATTATTATTCTTTGTTAAGATGTGAACATTTTCATTTGTATGCAAGACTATAAAGTGTTTGCCATGAAATGAAAAAAAATATTTTGTGCAGTATTCTGTATGAAATGAACAATTTGGCTTCTATGTAATTTTGCATGGTATACACCCTGGTCATGGTGGAAACAGGTCCAAGGACCAGTCTATCTAGCCTACTAAAAAACAAAAAACAAACAAGCAGACACAAAGACATAACTAAATAAAGGGTTGGATTCAGTAAATCCTACATGGCTCACTAAAACTATCTGCGCATCAAGATGTAACGCACACATAGTTGTGCACTAACTTGTGTTCAGTTAGCAGCTCTGCACAGTGTGTAGACCTGTGCATGCATGGTAAACATCATGGCATGCTAATTATAGCATAAGCAGTTGAATTGTATGCTAGTCAACCAATCCAAAATTGTGGAGCTATTCAACAACCTATAATGTAGTTGTGTACACTTGGTGTAGATTTTGCCTCAAATTCCAAAACCTTTTGGAATACAGCTGTGGAAACTACACTGAGGGAAAGAATGTTAGGAGCTTCTGCAGCTCTTCCGCATGTGTATGTGCAACAGGCTCAAGCCTATGCTGCTGCTGCTGCTGCTAGATCTTGGGCAGGAGGAAGAAGGGTGTTTAGACCCCATTTAACTTTTTATGGTCTGCATGAGATGGAAATAGTACAGAGCTACAGGGTGAATACAGACACACTCCAGGAACTCTAAAACCTCTGTCATACTCTAATGAGAGCAAGGACAAGCTGAAGGGAATCAATACATGTGGAAACCAAGGTATGTGTAGCACTCAGAATTTTAGGTACAGAAACTTTCCAAAGACCAACAGGGGATATGCTGGGGGTGTCACAGACATCAGCATCCAGGATCCTGCATCTGTTACTGAATGCTATGCTACAGCATGACAGTGACTAAGGGATGGCATAAATAATTTCCAATTTTCCACAGATGGCACTAACAACTATATTAAGGTATACACAAATGCCCTGTACAAACACTTACACAAATGTATTGATACAGCTGTACCCGATAGGATCAAAACAAGATCCTTAAAAAAAGCAAGCCTCCCTGGTGGACATCTAGCATTAATAAGCTTTACAGACGAGGAAGAAATTGCTGTCTAAGAAAAAAAAGAGAGGTCCCAACACTGGAAGAATACCCTCTTCTGCTTGAACAAACAAATAGGACAACTTATAAAATCCTCTAAGGCAACTTCAAATTAAAAATTAGCAACCATAGCTAAGGATAGTCATAAGGCATTCTTCAGTTATATCTGTAACCTAAAAGGTAGGGCCCAGACATGTGCTGAATTGGCTGTGGAATGCGTCACACACACTGATCCTGCAAAAATAGCTAAAGTATTAGCCAACAGGTTTGGCAAAAATTTCACCCCCTTGTCCACTCCAAACATTCCACAAGGCAATTCTGCATCTCCTCCACCTTGTGTCTCCAAAGAGCAAGTCATTGATGCTCTCTTCAAGGCCAAAAACACAGCTATGGGACCGGATGGCATCCCGGGTTATGTTTTAAATGGTCTAAAACATGAGTAAGTAACTCCATTAGGTACGCTCTTCAACCACAGCCTGAGTACTGGTTTTATCCCAGCTGAATAGAAAACAACAGCTATCATCCCCCTTCATAAATGGGGTACAGCAACAGACCCGGGGAGCTACAGACCCATAAGCTTAACTGGCCTTATCTGTAAGGTCATGGAATGAATCACCATGGACCTTATAAATAAGGATATAGATGATCTCAAAACCCTTGATCCGACACTGTTTGGCTTGTCAAAGGCAGGTCATGCCTGCTAAACCTGGTGGACTTCTCAAAAACATCACCAGAGCCATAGATGAAGGCAAATATATGCATACAGCCTACCTTGACTTAGCTAAGGCCTTCATCACAATCCCACATTTGGGCATCATTGATAAACTCTCCCAGGTGAATATTAACCCTTATATCATCAGGTGGGTTGCTAACTGACTCACCGACAGATCACACTCAGTCAAAGAATGGGACTTTACCTCAAACAGCAGAGACCTGTCACCAGTGGAGTTCCACAGGGTCAGTGTTGGGCCCTATTATTGTTTGGACTATACTTCTCAGAAGTTCAGGCCAAAACAGAGGAGGTGTGGCTGACTAAGTTTGGGAGATGACTGCAAATTAGGTGCAATCATTGAATCCCCAAACAATGTCAGTATAGTTCAAGAGGGACTTACACAAACCAATGACTGGTGCCAAAGCCATGGACTAAAATGCAATGCTAAAAAATGCATTATCATCCCCTTCAATAAAAAATTATATCCCTGAAGACTATCATATAAATAATAATAATATCATAAATAACAACTCAGTAGTGAGAGACTTGGGAATGCAAGTTGACTGTAGCTTAAACTTTGACCACCATGTTTGTACTGTGGTAAGGAAGGCATTCTATGTTGCACACCTCATTGGCAAAGGCATTGCCTCAAGAGTGAAAGAGGTCATAACACCCCTGTAATCGACCCTCATCAGAACAATAATTGAGTACAATGCTCCCTTTGGTATGAACATTACCAGGCACCTACAGCAACTTGAGAGACCTCAGAGACTTCTAACCAAGAAAATTCAAGTCCAGCACATGTCATACACTGACAGACTGAAGTCACTGTCACAGTACTAAATAACGTACATACTACTTAGAGGAGACCTGTGCCTAGCCTGCAGAGCAATCTTGGATCCAAACCTAATGGAAATGCTGCACATCCACAAGTCAAATGGGACAATGGTCACCCACTCCAGAGACCTTAATCTGGCCTTTGACATAAATAGGACCTGCTGGAGTGACAGATATGTCTCTCAGAGGTTGCCACTCCTCTGGAATAGGCTACCAATTCACATCAAACAAAGCCCCTCTATGACCCTGTTTAAGCCCAGCCTGGATGAATTCCTGCCCAGGATTTCACCTTTGACCCTCCTGGATATGGGCAGTCATTGCTAGCTAAGATCTTGAGTTTAGGCAAGATCCTTTATATTGGGTTTCTCTAGTATTATATTGGGTACACATGGCTAGGCTTATAAAGAATTTCTGGTCAATAGCCCAGTAACAGCCTATGAACCTATGACAATATATATATTTCCCTGTACCCCTGAGGACAGACATACAACTATGGACACTTTCCTGAAGTCTTGGGTGCCATCGACTGCATGCACATTGAGATCAAAGCTCACCTGGGGATCAGGAAATGGTCTACATAAGTAGAAAGGGCTTCCACTCCATCAACTGCCAGGTCATGTGTAATGCTAAGGGAATCATTCTGAATGTGTGTGCTGGCAACCTGGCAGTTACCACGACTCCCATATCTGGCACAACTCACAGCTCTACCAGAGGTTTTACAGGGGGATATCCCACAAGGCCATTTACTTGGAATGTAGGGGATGCACTTGAACCATGGCTGATCACACCCATCAGAAATGCTTGCACATACATCCACAGAGGAATGTTATAAGAAGGCACATGCTCAAACAAGAAATATCATAGAGCATGTGTGCGGGCTGCTGAAATCAAGGTTTCAGTACCTAGGTACATAAGAGGTGTGACCTGCAGTATGACCTCAGTACTTGTGCCAAAATGATCACTACCTATGCTATTGTACACAGTACTATCCTGAGAAAACAGCTGCAACAGGAACTCCAAGAGGAAGAAGCACACATTCCACCACCACTGGCAAGGTCACCATAGGCACAGGCAGGTGAGAACTCAGAGGAGGAACCACCAGGTGTTATGGGTGTAGGTAGATGTAGGTAGACATAGGCATACACAATATGCCCTTGTCCTGGTCTATACAGACTGAGCTGAGCAGAGGAGGGGCATTGACCACAACTCTGATCTGTGATATATAACAATAAGTATCCTGTTTTCTGCTTGTTTTTACTAGTTATTGATTATTCTAGCCATTTATAGCACTTTTTATTGTCTGTTGCATACTTTTTACTGAATTTATTGCTATAAAATAATCTGCATGGTTATACTAAAATAGTTTGCCTTACAGGGTCTGATAAATAGGGGTTTTACTGTAACAATGTTTGTAAAGCTTTTTCAGCTAGTTTCACTGCGTGAAAGGTATTAACTCAAACTTTTCGCCATTTGTTAATCATCTGTTCGTTCTGATTTCCTGCCAAGGAGTGTATCATATAACTGATTTATTTACAGTTAAAAGCATTCTCTAGAGTCTCCTTGCTCCTTTATCTGTGTAAAACTTTCATTTAGTGGCTCACTGCTGCTTTTCTGCTGTGATAAACATTTCTGTAGTGTTTTCTGCCTAAAATAGTGTAGCTAGTAGCTGTAGTATAGTTTCCCACCCTCCTTCTCTTTTGGTGTCTTGTTCTTGTACTTGGTGACTTTGCAGTCGCCTGCCCCTACTGTAAATTTGAGATGGGACACTCCCCCAGTCTAGTGTCATTAGCTCATTCTACCTAATACAGAGAACATTTGAGAAGGCCAAACCACTTAGTTTCTTCACCTTGAATTATCTTCTGTTCCTCCTTTCTCCCTTTCCACTTTATAAAAAAAACAAACACTTTGCTAGAATCTACCATTGCTATAATCTCCTTGTATTATGACTGGGTGTGCTTCTCAAACAATCTGGAAATAAGTATATTTTTGGCACTTTTTAACTGTTCAGAGTTCTGCACTGTCTTAATTTTTGCTTGACTGAATTATTTAGATATTTGCTGGCATTGTTTTCTGATACTCTAAGTGCCTCTATTTTGATTTTTTCCTAATGTATTGCTTTTTGCGCTTGTTATTTTAGCCATTTTAAAATTTAATTGCTTTATTTAAACTGTATTTGCTTTAATATTGCTACACACTCAAGTATGCCAACCTGCACTGCATGCTTGTTTCCCACCTTTCCTGTAACTAATCTAGTCTTGCTACAGATTTGCTGAGCCACCCCAACCCTTTCTGTGTTGGATGGAAGCCTTCTAGCTTATCAGTGGGAGTGGTAAGCACTTGGAAGCCTATCTACAGCAAAAAGATTGGCTTGTGGCCCAGAAATTGTAGTTTACTGGCTGTTTGGGCAGGTTTTTCATCCCTTTCAACTTTCTGGTTTAAAAGCCAATGTTTGTGTGGGTTTGTGCTTGTTTACGCTCTGCTCAGCAACGCTGAGCTGAGGTAAACTATTACTGGTGCCAGAAAGTCTTCTCTTCACTTTTTCCCTTAGATCTTGCTAGTTCTTTCTCTCTTGCACTTCAAATAGACTAATCTCTCTGCACTTCAACAGTTCTTTGTAGCAATTATTATAGCACACTTAAGTGCCATCAGCACTAGTCATTCTTCACGGAAATAGCTCCAGTACTTAGTAGCTATGACCACTCTTCCTGGCATGATTAAAGGGCAGATCCCTGTGCTTTCTCCTATTAACCTAGTGCACTTGGGCATTCTGAGGCAGTGTACCAAAGGCCTCATGTACACAGACAACCCTCTTCTCTTACCTCCCAACACTCAGACTTGTGAGAGATGCACTTATATCACCAAATTGGAAACTATGCACTCTCCAATCAAGACCAGACCAGCTGGTCAAAAGGAGAAGGTCGACACCTGCACCACACCGCATGGAACACATAGCCCTCCAGAACACCCACTATCACAGCTCTCACATAAAAACACAAACCACACGCCTACCTTCACAGAGGCTCTCAACAGAAATTTACCCAAACAGCAGAGACCTCCAAGACAGAAATGCACTTGACCACCACAACACAGCACAAACTACAGGACACATAGCTCTAATGAGGCACACAGATGTCCTGCTCACTAGGTTGAATAAGGAGATGGTAACAGTCAGCTGTCTATCAGGTGCCAGAATCCGACACATGACACACTCAATCAGGTCACTCCACAACAAGTACAAGTATGACTCTGTCATTGTCCATGTGGGTGTGAATGACTTGAGACACACATCCCTGGGCTACATGAAAAAAGAAATGGTAAAGTTTTCGGGTTATGTGGCTCAGGCAGTATGACAGTAGCCCTTAGCAGTATCCTACCATCACCCAGAATGATACCATAGTACAAACAAAAAATGATTGACTTCAACAACTGGTTAAGTTTCTCTTGCCATTCTAAGGGGATCCAGTATCTGTCTGCTTGGGTTGACATGATTGACAAACCTCAATGCTTTGCCAGAGATGGGATGGCCTGCATCTGTCACCCCTGGGTTTCCAGGTACTGGCTAAGGCTCTTGCCACCCCTATAGTGCAATCTGAGGGTCATGCTGCTCAATGCTAGAAGTCTAAGTCTCAAGATGCACTCACTTGAAGCACTCCTCAAAATGGAGAACATCAACATTTGTGCTGTCACGGAGACCTGGTTTAAAACAGAAGAAAGCAGCACTGAGCTACCAGGCTATTACTCATTCCAGACCTTTCGGCCCCAAAACATAGACCAAAGCTCCAAAGGTGTTGGTGTCTCCATATTCACAAAGGATATGCACACTTCCAGACTAGTAGCCCAGCATAACACATCTGAGGTACTTCAAGTACAACTAACATTGGGTAAGACGGTGATCCAGGTCATAACTTGCTATAGTCCCCAACCATGTCCCTAGATTCTCACTGCACGTTCCTAAGCACCCTGGAATCTATCAAGGTCCAACCAACACTCTAATACTAGGAGACTTCAACTACCCCTCCATCAACTGGGAAAACTACTCAAGCACTGATACACTGGCCCAACACTTCCTGGAATTCATAGATTCCAATGCCCTGGACTAGCTCATTCTAACTCCCAGTAGAGGAAGCAAAATCCTTGATCTGGTTATTACTAACATGAGTAACCATTGCTCTACACCAATAGCCAATCCCTCCCTGGTGAGATCTAACCTAATAACCCTCTTACCTCCCAACCGTATGAATTACTCAGTTTTTACTGAGTTTTGGGGTCCAAATAATGGGGTGCCATGATTTTTGAGTGGCACCCCTTCATTTCTGAATTTTTCCCAGCTTTTTTTTTTATTTTTATTTTTTTTTTACTTTTTGAGCTGACATCATCACGTGCATGATAACGTCAGCTCCATCAGCGCTACTAGCCTGTTGGAAATGAGCTCAAGGGCTTACTTGCTCACTATTTATTTATATGTCCATGCATTTTTGGCTGGCTGTTCAAATGGAGAGGGAGGGAAATTATCTTCTGGCTGCACTTACAAGCCGAGCTTATTTTGTATTAATGGAAAGGACTGCTGCTATTTGTTATCTTTTGGCTGTGCATGGAGAACCACATAACTGCTGCTGTTCATAGAGCAGGAGGGAAATTATCTTCTGGCTGCACTTGCAACCCACTTTAAAGGACTGCTGCTATTTTTTTATCTTCTGACTGCTGCATTATGCTCATATTTCAGAAGTCGGAAAGAACTGTTGCAAGATGTTCTGGCTGAACAGAAGGACTGCTGCATTATTAGAAAGGATATGTGAACGGTATCTGGCTGCACTAGCAAGACACGCTTATTTTTTATTTACCGAATGGAAAAGACTGTGTGAATGGTAGGATTCTGGCTTGAATAAAGGATATGTGTGTGTAAATGCCCCAATTGTAAACACTTGGTGGCTAGAAGTACTCAGGCTCAAATCATGTACCTTGGGTACAGGTAAAAAGAGCCTTATGACCATAGCCACCACCAATTCTGAATTTATGCCTCATATTTTTTATCTGCTCCTCATAAGATCTGTGGCTTTCAATATTTTTGTGGCAAATCACTGAAGGATTGAATTCACTAAATAATGACAGGCATTTGAATTTCAGACTTCATATTCTTCAGAAAATAAATGGTAATACAAAACCTTTTATTCTAGCAATTTTCTGAGTTTATAAGATCAGTTTTTGAAATGTGTCCCTATTTTGGGGTGTAGTCCCCCATTATTGGCTTTGTCCATGTTTTTTGTGCTATGACATTGAGTGCTATGGTTTGAAGTGAGAACTGAATTCTGTATTGCCCATTATTGGCTTTGTCCAGATTTTTTGTGCTAAGAGGTTGAGAGCTATGGTGAGAAGTGAGAACAGAATTCACTAAATAATAGGAAGGCTGAAACTTAAATGGCTATGTTACAGGAAACTGCTGATTTGGCATAGTAGTATGTTGCTCTGACTGTAGTATTCAGGGTCCTGGGTTCAAGACTTAACAGTGAAATGCATGGTGGTAGCACAACATTTTATTCTAGCAGCTTTCCAAAATTATGCAAGCAATGTTTAAAATGTGCCCCCAGTGTTTGGCCTTTTGCCCCCCCCCCAAAAAAAACTGAACTTGAAAATAAGTGCAAGAAGCTGTGCAAGATGCATATGGCTTACACTACTGTCATTCTGTTTTTATATAGATATATATTGTGTGGGTGTGGAAGTATACTTTTATGATGGGAATATTCTGAATTGGGCAGTTTTGTCATTATTGGTTCATGCATTTTGTTTCATTGCCTACTGGAAAAATGTTCAAACAATACATTTAAAATGCATTCTGTCGAACAACTGTGCTGTATTATACAAGGAACATAATTTAATAAAGTCAGGAAGGTGTATTAAAGAACATGTGTATGTTTCTTGTTTTGTTTGCAAGGGGCCAGTCATTCGAAAACAGCCCAAAGGTAATCTGCATTCACCACTGGCCAGATGCATTTTCTTTGGATGTGGTGTGGGTTTCAATCCTGCTTCAATGAATGTGAGTTTCACGGGCAGAGAAGTTTTAATGCCAAGTCTATTTTCATTGTGAGACAGTATTGCTTTGTTTAGCAGATATTTATTAGTGTTTGTGCATTGTGCTATAAAATGTAAAAATAAAATCCAAATAATCATTGTAGAAGTAAAGCAGTATGCACACATTAGTGTTTATGGTAAATGGAGTGAAATAGCCAATTGATGGGACATTGGAATGGCTGCAGGGGGAATCTGGTGTCATATTTTCATTGTTTGTTCTTCAGTTTGCGTTTGAAAATTGGTATCCCACAATTCCACTGAAGTGGGTAGGGTTACATAAGTATGCATGTAAATTTTATGTTAATCAGTGTACAGATTTGTACATATTTTTCATGGGCCTTGTCCAGATTTTTGATGTTTCCAGGTTGAGAGGTATGATCACCATGGAAATCCACATTTCACCCACACCCCCCTCCCCCACAAAGGTAACCACCTTGAAAAACTTCTCCAAAGCTGACTTTGGACTCCTAAAATCAGAGGTGCCTAACTTTAATGCACCCATGCCAGTGGAAAATAGCTGCATGACTGCTGAATCATACACCAATGCACTGTACGAACATACATAAATGCATGGAACTAGCTATAATCAACAGAAACAAGTCACTCTCCTCCAAAAAAGGACGCCAAATGTGGTGTTCCCCTGCCATTAATAAACTCTACAACAGAAGGAAGAAACTGTTGCAGAAAAAAGTAAGTCCCAAGACTGGAAAAACTCCCTTATTAGCCTCAACAAAAAGTTGAGATTCCTCATCAAATCCTCTAAAGCCAGCTATGAAGGCAGAATTGTGATAGACACTAAAACAATCACAAAGCCTTCTATAGTTATATTAAGAATCTTCATGCCAATACCCAGATTTGCTCTGAGTTACTGCACAACGGTACTTCCTATACTGAGAAAACATATATTGCCAACATACTGGCCGACAGATTCAGTGCCAGCTTTACCCCTCTCTCCGCCACTAAAAGATCAGTCACAATACCAGAAGGATGCCAGACACCCAGCATTACTGCAGCACAGGTTAAAGCTGCATTGTCCAAGGCCAGGAATACAGCCTCCATGGACCCCAATAATATCCCTGGCTGTGTTCTACATGAACTACAAAGTGAACTGGCACCACGTCTGTGTGTCTTGTTCAGTCACAACCTTGCTTCAGGCTTTGTCCCTACCGAACGGTGTACTGCTACAGTCATCCCTCTCCATAAAGGGGGAGAGACTACAGGCCCTGGGAATTATCCCCCCGTTATCCTAATGAGTCTAATATGTAAAGCTATGGAGCGCATCATCATGGACCTGATTAACAAAGATATAGGAAATCTCCAAACTTTGGACCCCACGCAGTTTGGCTTTGTGAAAGGGAGATCATGCCTGCTTAACCTAGTTGACTTCCTTGGGTCAGTCACCAGGGCTGTGGATGCAGGTAAGGCAGTGCATACAGCCTACCTCAATCTGGCCAAGGCCTTTGACCATTCCTTACTCGGGAATTATTGATAAACTCACCAAACTAGGCATCAACTACTATATCACTAGGTCAGTTGCAAGTTGGTTCACAGATGAAACACACAGTGTGAAAGTGGCAAACTCCAAGTCAGACTGCCGACCAGTCACGAGTGGAGTCCCACAGGGATCAGTCCTGGGTCCTCTCCTGTTCAGCATCTACTTCTCAGAAGTCCAGGCCAACACAAAGGGACTCAGGCTGACCAAGTTCATAGACGACTGCAAGCTGGGAGCCATTATTAACGCTGCAAGTGATGCAAACATTCTATAAAAAGGCCTCACTGAGACCAATGACTGGTGTCAAAGCCTTGGCCTTAAGCTTAATGCCAAAAAATGCATCATCATCTCCTTTGGTAAAAGCTCAGTTCCCACTAATTACCACATTGATGGGAGCCCACTGAACACTGAAGGTGTTATAACAGATCTGGGGATGCAGGTTGACAGCAACCTCTCATTCGACCACCACATTGCCACTGTGGTCACAAAGTCCTTCTATGTGGCACATCTCATTACCCAAGGGTTTTGCATCTAGGAAGAAAGAGTTCATCGTCTCTCTCTACTCTTCTCTAATTAGACCAGTCATCGGGTATAATGCCCCATTTGACATGTACCTCACTAGACACCTGCAACAGCTGGAGAGGCCACAGAAATACCTCATGAAGAGGATCCTAGGCATTAAACACATGTCCTACATGGACAGACTCAAAAGACTCCAACTATTCTCTGTTTCATATCACCTACTTAGAAGCAATCTCTGCTTAACTTACAAAGCCATGTCTGACCCAGCTCTGTTAGAAATGCTACATCTAAAGAAATCCCAATACCTCTGCACCACATGCTCCAGAGACCTCAACCTCATTACCACAATCAACAGAACATGCTGGATGTACAGGTTCATCACCCAGAGACTGTCCATTCTCTGGAATAGACTTCCCATACATGTCAAGCAGAGCACCTTACTGAATCTCTTCAAGAGAAATCTTGATGAGTGGATGGGTAATAGAACATTCACCCCAGGGATCACTCCAGTGGCTGTACTTGATAAAGACACTGGGAACTAACATCGGGCAGCATGATGCCAGGGCATGTCTATGGGCTAGGCTTGTAAAGACTCCAGGGCCATTAGCCTAGTACACACCTATGAACCTAAGAGACAAAGGATAGCACACATGCTGTCCACCTAAGGGGTACAACTTTCACTCTATGCTCATGCATGCAGTAAAATTGATGCCAGGCAATGCTCACAACCTTTACTTACCCATGTAATGACTGTGTACTGCTAGGATCAGTTAGAGTCTACCCTGAATTACAACAGTTGTAACTGCTGGACTATGAAGGTAAGTGTTGAACCTGGAAGAGGAAAATGAATGGGTAAGAACACAAATGAATGGTAGATCCCTGCATACTGTTACTTGAAAATGTTGTTAAGTAGAATGTGTTGTGAGTTGCCCAGCAATGACTTCAATACACAATAGGACTGACTTTTGTCGATAGATTTCTGCCATTTATCAGCTAACATACCTCATGCATCAAAAATATACACAATAGAAAAGCAGTCCAAAGTCAAATTATCCCTATATTCTCACAACTGGAGCAATAAGCCTCACTGATGTATCAATGATTTCACAGTAGTAATCAATACAGTAAAAAGGTTGTAATAAATCAGAAAAAGATTCAAAATAGCATCACCAGTACAGATACTAAGCACTCATTTAGCTATGTAGCCTGTGCATCAGAAAATATAATATGTATCCATAAATCCAAAGGATAGAAACAATGTGATTGCATAGTTATCATCATTTGCACACAGTAGGGTTTGGAGGAGAAGAAGGCCGAGGCTGAAACAAAAGTAGCGAGTGCATGTGAGTAAGAAAGACAGGCAGGCAGAAATATAGCTAATTATTAAATGGTCATTAAGACAGGATGACCTGCAAGCCTCATGAATGTGTCATGCACCTGTTATATGTGAGGGTCTGTATGGGCACTCAATGTAAAATGTGTGTGTGAATGACTCCATGAACACAACCAAACTCTAAGCTATCTCTACATCTTGGGATGTGAGACAGGTGTAAGCCATGCATGGTAGAGGTATCAGTTCACCATCATTGCGCTCAGCCATGAGAACTGGCTCTGCCTGGAGTTCCACTTGCACATCCATACCATGGTCAGATGAATGTGAGCGATGTCTGCTGGATGAGCTCTCCTCATGACTACACCAAAATCCACAACCCCATGGCCTATCACATCTGGATGTGGACACCACAACCACTGATGGAACAGTGGAAGTAGTTCCACTATGGGACTGGGACTGGCCACGGCCACATTGGCTAACAGCAGATGATGTTGCAGTCCTGCGGCCATGTGGATGCTGTCCACTCCCAGCAGATGTTCCATGAAAGACATTGTCCATTCCATAGTGTCATTCATCTGATCCATTGAATAGGCCATACTATGGAGGAAGTTGAGCACATCTGCCTATGTCATGTCTGGAACCCTAAGCATGCCCTTGGAGGTCCTAGTGGAATGTACTTGTGTCTCCATGATAGCCCTAAACATACATCGAGTATGATGTAATGACCCACTTTTCATTGTGCCTGCCATTCCTGTGGAGGTTGCCCTGGGCCAACTCAGAAGCATAGCATCTGTGTCAGAAACATAACATAGAACATTGAAAAAACAAATCTTACATATATAGTTGTGCTGAAAGTATAATCTGTCTTCTCAGAAATTTAAATGCCTGCCAAAAATATCTATGCCAATAGTGAAGTATGAGAAGTGCGTACAGATAAAAGTGCCATTTTCTCCCAGATATATAAATACATTTGTAACATTTTACAAAATCTAGAATTTACTTGAATACTACAAGCATAGCTTAGTAAAATTATAAGCGTTTTCTGCAGAGAAATCACCTTCAAAGGAACGCCGATCTTCTGTTTTGTCCAACTACACAAGTCTCCTCACCTTCATGTTCCCTAACTATATTATCTTTTTAAAATGTAGATTCAGCCCAGTGAGCACTGTAAAGATGCAAATGAAGTGTGAACACATTAGAACTGCTGAATACCAAACGTTTGATTTTGAGTAGCATACATAAACCTTAGTGTTTAACATTTGTTTAAGTTTATTTTTTTCTCTTTTTAATGGTTGCCCAGCATGCAGTACAGCACAAACATGGTTGAATGTATGTTGTTTGTCTTTTCCTGGTTAGGACTCACCACAGCAGAACTCTGGTCTGCTAATGATTGGCAGTAGATTTTTATGGTGCTAAGTTGCCAGCCCAACACCCAACCTTCAGCGAAAGCACTCCCATTCATACCTCTCTTTCGGAGGCCAATAAACTACAGGGAGGACATGCAGACTCCACACAGAAGGCACTCCAGCTGAGAATCGAACAGGAGAACCTCTTGCTGTGAGGCAACAATGCTTCTGCTGTACCACTGCAGCTTACTAAACATGATTACACGTTTAAATGTATAAAAATGTAAAAAGTGATGTCAGTTGCCTTAGGAAGTGTAACCATGATTAGAGTCATTTCACAGCAGTCAGCAACTTGGATGAATATGACAGCAGAATTTACATCTGTGACCCAACTGTGTGTATACTATAAGATATAAATAAGTTGAGGTACACAATAGATAAGGTAGGTAAACTTCTGTTTGAGTTCCACAGCAGTTATTTTTACTGATGATGCATCATAATGCATATTAACAGAAGGAGTTTATATTCGCTATTTCCTGTTACGTATGTGCATTGCTCACCTGTTTGCAAACACAGTTCACTGCTTAAGAAAAAAACTGAAACAATTTTATTTGCTTTGCCTTCCTTTGCACAAACAGGCTAAGAGCTGATGTGTGACTGTCAACACTCTGGACAGTACTGAGTGTAAAAAATACATCTGTTGCCTAGCTTTCCCTGTTGCACCAGGTGTAAGTTCATGGCCAGACATCCAATGAGCCAGGCTTCTAATCCAGCACACTCCACTTTTTATTAAAGGTGTCCCACTGTCATTTTTTGACAGAAATTAGAATATAAAGATAATTATACACAGCAATTTCACATTCTTATACAACAAAAACAATAAACAATCGCACTATCTTTATCCTCTTCTATAACCACTCTAATCTCCCTTTCTCTCAACCACCCCAACTCATTTTTCCACTCATTTTGAGACTGCAGTACACCTACATTACCATACTGTTTTTCCTTCTTCTCTGCTATTTATCTTACTCAGTATTTAATTTACCTTTATTTTGTAGTTTTAGTCCATGACTGTATGCTATTTCCTCACTGTTTGTCTTCAATCCACCCTCTGTTACTAATCTAGTGTATGTAATCATAATGTCCGTCTCCAATTTTACCTCTGTCAATAATTTAGTGTATGCAATCATAGGTTCATAGGTTCATAGGTAGGTACTAGGCTATTTGACCTAGGGCCTATATAAACCTCGCCAAATGGTACCCTGGCTTTTGCCACCCAAGAAAATTATTTTCCTGTGCCCCTGTCAAGCAGAGCCACAGAAGTGATCCCCGGGGTGAATTTCCTATCTCCCATCCAATCATCAAGATTTTTCTTGAAGAGTGCTAATGAGGAGCTTTGTTTGATATATATAGGTAGTTTGTTCCAGAGTTTGGTAAGTTTCTGAGATAGGAATCTATCCCTCCAGCATGTTCTATTTATTGTGGTGACAAGGTTTAGTTTTACCCTAGAGTGTGCAGCTCGGCGGGATTGGGATTTCTTTACGTGGAGCATGTCCAACAGCTCTGGGTTTGACATAGCTTTGTATGTTAGGCAGAGATCGCCTCTGAGTAGGTGATATGCGACAGAGAAAAGCTGGAGTTTTTTGAGATGGTCTGCGTAGGGCATCTGTTTGAGGCCGGTAATCCTCTTTGTGAGGTATTTCTGTGGCCTTTCCAGTTGTTGTAGATGTCTTGTGAGGTACATACCAAAAGGGGCGTTGCACTCTATAATGGATCTAATGAGTGACGAGTAGAGGGGAGCAATGACGTCTTTTTTCCTGGATGAGAAACCTTTTGTGACGAGGTGTGTCACATAGAATGATTTCCTGACTACTGTGGCGATGTGATTATCAAAGGAGAGACTACTGTCCACTTGTGTCCCAAGGTCTATTATCACACTTTCGGTGTTAAGTAGACTACCGCCTAGGTGGTAGTTCATGGGTACAGAGTTTTTACCAAAAGGGATGACAATGCACTTTTTGGCATTGAGCTTGAGGCCATGGCTTTGACACCAGCCATCTATCTCAGTGAGGCCCTTTTGTAGGATGTCCACATCATTAGGAGATTTGATTATGGCTCCTAGTTTGCAGTCATCTGTGAACTTTGTTAGCCAAAGACCGTCTGTGTTAGCCTGTACTTCAGAGAGGTAGATACCAAACAGGAGAGGACCTAGGACTGAACCCTGTGGTACTCTACTTGTCACTGGTCTGAAGTTGGATTTAGAGTCTACAACTTTCACTGTGTGGGTTGGGTCAGTGAGCCAGTTGGCAACTCATCTTGTGACATAGGGATTTATACCTAGTTTAGTGAGTTTGTCTATAATTCCAGAGTGGGGGATGGTGTTGAATGCCTTGGCGGGATCTAGATAGGCTTGTGTACCACCTTACCCTCATCTACAGCTTTGGTGACCACTTCAAAGAAATCTATCAGGTTTAGGAGACATGATCTGCCTTTTACAAACCCAAACTGGGTAGGGTCCAGAGTTTGGAGATTACCAATATCATTGTTTATAAATTCCATGATGATACGCTCCATAGCCTTGCAGACCAGGCTCGTCAGGGTAATGGGGCAGTAGTTCCCGGGGTTCGTGGTGGCTCCCCCTTTGTGGAGTGAGATAACTGTTGCTGTGTGCCATTCAGTGGGCAAAAATCCTAAGGTGAGGCTATGATTGAACACGGTACTTAGGTGGGGTGCCATTTCGTTCTGTAGTTCATGTAGAGCGCAGCCTGGGATGTTGTCAGGTCCCATGGATGCTGTGTTCTTGACTTTGGAAAGTGTGTTTTTTGTCCTTGTACTGTGGTATCATTCTGGGTGATGGCAGGATGCTACTCAGGGCTAGGGTCATACCTGCCTGGGCTACAAGATCAGAAAGCTCCTCCATGTCTCTTTTCATGTAGTCCAGGCAGGTATATCTCAGGTCATTCACACCAACATGGACAATGACAGAGTCATATTTGTACTTGCTGTGGAGTGACCTGAGTGCATGTGTTATGTGGTGGATCCTGGCACCTGACAGGCAGCTGACAGTGACTTTCTCCTTGTTTAGCCTGGTGAGTGGAACATCAGTGTGCCTGACTATAGAGTCACCTATGACTAGAGTGTTAGGTATGTTGTTATGCCTTATGGGCTGTGGTTGAGTGGCACACTGAGTTTGTGGGCTATGTGTCATTTTGGTTGTGTTGGGGGCAGGAGGTTTCTTGCGTTTCTGCTTTGGAGCTCCTTGTTGCTTGGGTAGATTTTTTTTTGAGAGCCTCCACGAATGTAGGTGGGTGTTTTGTGTTTCTATGTGTGTGTTTTGGTGGTGTAGGTTTTGAGGGATTATGTGTTGAATGTGGTGTGGTGCAAGTGTTTACCTTCTCCTCTTGACTGCCTAGTCCAGTCTTGGGTGAAGAGAGCTTTGCTTCCAGTTTGGTTATATAAGTGCATCTGTCACAGGTTGTAGTGCTGGATGGTAGGAGGAGAGGGTTGTCTGTGTACATGAGGCAATTGCTGCATTGCCCCATGATGCCCAGATTCATCAGGTAGACAGGAGAAAACACCGGGAGCTGACCCTTGGACATGCCTTGATAGGTGCTTATTTATTAAGTACTAAAAACATTTTTTCTCTAGACAGATGAGGAAGGTTGAGTGATGTAGTAATTTGTATCTTATTTAGTGCTTACAATGAGTTCTGAACAAGTGCTGAGCTCAAAGAAACAGATTTGAGTGCTGAAACTAGAAAACTGGCTAGTTCTAAGAAAAAATTAAGCTAGAAGGCTTCCCTCCAACACAGAAAGGCTTGAGGGCTCAGAAGCTTACAAACAGTCCTGGATACAGCAAATCTGTATCTGGACTAGACAACTTATAGGAAAGGCAGGAAACAAGCTTAGACATTTTTTTTTTTGTAAAGTGGAAAGGGGAAAGAAGGATCAGAAGCTAACTGGATTGGCCTTCTCAAATGTTCTCCCTGGAATAGGTAGAATGAGGCAATGACACTAGACTGGGAGGAGTGTCCCAGATCAAATTTACAGTAGGGGTGGACAACTGCAAAGCCACCAAGTATAAAAACAAGATACCAAGAGGGACGGAGGGTGGGAAACAAAAATCAGAACAAACAAACCCAACCAGATGCTTAACAATTGTAGAAAATTTTACTTAATACCTCACACACAGTGAGTAAAATAAAAGTGCTATAAATAACTCAGAAATAAGCAAAAAACAGGATACTTAATGTTATATATCTCAGATTCGTTAGCTCAGAGCCCTTCCTCCGACTTCCTCCGATTAGCTCAGTGTGAAATGGCAGAAACAGTCACAAGTTTCAAAGTTGAAACCTGAAACAACTTTTAAAAAAAGCATGAAAGAACCGATGATGTGCTTATTCCAAGGCATAGTCCAGGCAACCCCAGTCAGCCAATGACCACAAACAATTCACTCTCACTGAAATGCTATACTGGCTTTGGCTAAGCTATGATGACCTGGGACATGTGCTCAGACACACAGCCTCTACTAACAAACAACTAGGCCCAAAACACAAGCTTGAGTATGGACAATGCTACACTACCAACACTACTTAGGTAGAAAAAACTGCAAAAATGCTTAAACAGATAAAGGATCAAGGAGACTCTAGAGAATGCTTTTAAATGCAAACAAGTTATATGATACACTCCTAGCAGGAAATCAGAACAAACAAACTCAACCAGATGCTTAACAATTGTAATAATGTTGTATTATTTGCTACTGTTGTATTATATATCCTGTATCACTGTAACATATTTCTTGTCTGTCTGTGTTAAATGTGGAGCGTTTCTCCCTAGGCCGCCACTGAAAATGGGTTCTTCTGACTCAGTGAACTACCCCGGTAATCAAATGCAATATATAAATAAATAAACAGACAATCCCCCGGATACTGCAAGCCTTGCATGGTGTGCAGGATTAGTGCAGGAGCTCTAACAGGCAATATGTCTGCTGTGCGATCCAGGAATAGCCTGCAGGGGTGGGCAGGAGTGCTCCTGCACTAGTCCTGCACGGACACAGCCCCTGTATGTAAATTACCCCATTTGCAGGAGAAATCCATGAAAATGAGGTAAATTTGTGAACCAGGAAACAGGAAAACGGCTGTGCAGGACGAGTGTAATCTGTAGAAATGTACTAGGTTAGTAACCGAGTACATTTCTGCAAATTCCAAAATGGAGCTGCGACAGCTCCAAATAAAGGGTGCATAACAGTCAGGAAGCATGCCAATGGCCAAGTATACGGGCACTGGCACTGAAAACAGCTTAAAAAATAAAAAAATAAACTTTTATTTTTTCAGCCGATCTCGACAGTTTAAGTGTAGGGCAGTGGCATGCAAACAGGATCGGGAGGAAAATAAGAAAATAAACTTAAAATAAGCATTCTAACTAAAATCACTATTCTGCCATAAAAGTCAATGGCAGGCAAAACACAACATGGCCAGTGAGTAGTGGTTGCTAAGGGGGGAGGCTCAGTGTGAGACATGTAACTATGCATTAGCAGGCAATCCTATGCAAATGAGGGGAATGATAGTGAATCCCAGTTTTCCCCAGCATGCTAGTCAGGTCCCAACCGTGTAAGAGCAGGTATAGCTTGGTGCAAGCCTAGGAGTTAGCTGACATCATGGGGGGAGGGGTGTCAGGCATACTGTAAGTGGATTGGAGCCCTGTGGCTCAGGTTTGCTCCTAGCTAAGCACAGCTAAGCAAGGGTGTGTGTCTGAGTCTGCCTAGCACTCTTTACATTGCCTAAGCAGGTGTGCGCACCGCTCACCGGGTTTTAAAGAAGAAAAAAAAGGTAAACCAGGAAATAGAAGCTCTGTGCAAATTTGAGCACTGTGTTTGTGCGGCACACCCCTGGGCTTAAACAGAAAGGCAATGGGAAGGGAAAACAGTAGTAGGAAGGTAATCAAGGAGAACTAGAATAGCTGGCTGGTGAAATGTATCAGAATCAGCCAGTTACACAGGCAGCAGACCAGCTCAGCCCAGAACCCTACTATAAGCAATGCAAACACCTTCCCCTCTGGTTTTTAACATACTCTACACCACCGGTGTATACAAGTGGGGAACTTTTAACAAACAAAACTATAAAATGATAGGGGCTGCAGCAGGCAACACAAAACAACATGTGCAAGAGGCTGAAGGTGATGAGGATGTGAATGCTTCTGATTAACCCACAGTGAAGAGATGGAGAAGAGTGTACAGACCCAGAGTAACCTACAAGGGGCTATATGAGCTGGAGATAGTGGAGCGCTATAGGGTAGACATGGACCTCCTGCACAAATTTTTGAGCTGTGCCAGCCACACCTGACACACCAAACTAACCGAGGGGAACCCATCCCATTGGATACCAAGGTATGTGTAGGCCTAGGAATATTAGTCACAGGTACCTCCCAAAGCTCAACTGGGGATATCATGGGGATTTTACAGGCATCAGCATCCAGAGTATTCCACCAGTTCCTGGATGCCATGTTAGCATATGTCAGTGAGTACGTATATTTCCTCAACACCTGTGAAGTGTTGGCCAGCAATATGCGTCTCTTCCACCACATAGCAGAATACCCCCTCAGGGGGTAGTGGGTGCTATAGACTGCATGCACATACACATCAAAGCACCACCCGGTGATCAGGGTAGGGCCTACATCAACTGCAGGGGCCTCCTATCCATCAACTGCCAGGTTGTGTGTGATGCCCACAGCATTATAATGAATGTGTGTGCTGGCTGCCCTGGAAGCTATCATGATTCCCACATCTGGCATCTGACATAACTGTACCAGAGATTTGCCAGTGGGGACATCCCCTATGGTCACCTAGTGGGGGATGATGATTACACACTGGAGCCGTAGCTGATGACACATATCAGAAATTCACACAAACCTGAACAAGAATGCCATAATGAGGCACACGCATAGACCAGATTTATAATAGAGCATGTGTTTGGGATATTCAAGTCATGGTTCCGGTGTCTGGACACATCCAGTGGAGCCTTGCAGTACTCACCAGCTACATGTACTCAAATTGTTATGGTATGTGCCATTCTACACAATATGATCTTGCAGAAACAACCGCAGCAGGAACAACACAGGGCAGAGCCACACAGCCCCCCACCAATGACAAGGCCTGCACAGGCACAGAGTGACTCAGAGGAGGAACAACCTAAGCCTGCCCCAGAAGGCAGATGGAGGCATGCCCAGTATGCCCTGGCCTTGGCAAACCGGCAATGCATAGCACATACACTGACACAGTAGGGACCCAGGGAATGACACCTCTCTCTGACTCACAGATACAGTAAAAGGGATGCCAAACATGACACTACCTGTGCTCAACCATGTATAAGGAGTGTACTATGTGCATCAGACATAGGCAGCCCTCCAACACCATCCTCAATCCTGGCACACCGACACGGTAAGTCAATCAGCCTATCAATTGCCAAATAAACCTAAAATAAGCATTCTAACTAAAATCACTATTCTGCCATAAAAGTCAATGGCAGGCAAAACACAACATGGCCAGTGAGTAGTGGTTGCTAAGGGGGGAGGTTCAGTGTGAGACATGAAACTATGCATTAGCAGGCAATCCTATGCAAATGAGGGGAATGATAGTGAATCCCAGTTTTCCCCAGCATGCTAGTCAGGTCCCAACCGTGTAAGAGCAGGTATAGCTTGGTGCAAGCCTAGGAGATAGCTGACATCATGGGGAGAGGGGTGTCAGGCATACTGTAAGTGGATTGGAGCTCTGTGGCTCAGGTTTGCTCCTTGCTAAGCACAGCTAAGCAAGGGTGTGTGTCTGAGTCTGCCTAGCACTCTTTACATTGCCACACAGATGTGTGCGCTGCTCACCGGGTTTTAAAGAAGAAAAAAAAGGTATACCAGGAAATAGCAGCTCTGTGCAAATTTGAGCACTGTGTTTGTGCGCTGCACCCCTGGGCTTAAACAGAAAGGCAATGGGAAGGGAAAACAGCAGTAGCAAGTTAATCAAGGAGAACTAGCATAGCTGGTAGGTGAAATGTATCAGAATCAGCCAGATACACAGGCAGCAGACCAGCTCAGCCCAGAACCCTACTATAAACAATGCAAACACCTTCCCCTCTGATTTTTCCCATACTCTACACCACCAGTGTATACAAGTGGGGAACTTTTAACAAACAAAACTATAAAATGATAGGGGCTGCAGCAGGCAACATAAAACAACATGTGCAAGAGGCTGAAGGTGGTGAGGATGTGAATGCTGCTGATTAACCCACAGTGAAGAGACGGAGAAGAATGTACAGACCCAGAGTAACCTACAAGGGGCTATATGAGCTGGAGATAGTGGAGCACTATAGGGTAGACATGGACCTCCTACAGCAAATTTTTGAGCTGTGCCGGCCACGCCTGACACACCGAACTAACTGAGGGGAACCCATCCCATTGGATACCAAGGTATGTGTAGGCCTAGGAATATTAGCCACAGGTACCTCACAAAGCTCAACTGGGGATATCATGGGAATTTTACAGGCATCAGCATCCAGAGTATTCCACCAGTTCCTGGATGCCATGTTAGCATATGTCAGTGAGTACGTATATTTCCTCAACACCTGTGATGTGTTGGCCAGCAATATGCGTCTCTTCCACCAAATAGCAGAATACCCCCTCAGGGGGTAGTGGGTGCTATAGACTGCATCTACATACACATCAAAGCAGCACCCGGTGATCAGGTTAGGTCCTACATCAACTGCAGTGGCCTCCTATCCATCAACTGCCATGTCATGTGTGATGCCCACGGCATTATAATGAATGTGTGTGCTGGCTGCCCTGGAAGCTATCACGATTCCCACATCTGGCATCTGACGTAGTTGTACCAGAGATTTGCTAGTGGGGACATCCCCTATGGTCACCTAGTGGAGGATGATGGTTACACACTGGAGCCGTAGCTGATGACACATATCAGAAATGCACACAAACCTGAACAAGAACGCCATAATGAGGCACACGCACAGACCAGACTTATAATAGAGCATGTGTTTGGGATATTCAAGTCATGGTTCCAATGTCCGGACACATCCGGTGGAGCCTTGCAGTACTCACCAGCTACATGCACTGAAATTGTTATGGTATGTGCCATTCTACACAATATGATCCTGCAGAAACAGCTGCAGCAGGAACAACACGGGCAGAGCCACACAGCCCCCCACCAATGACAAGGCCTGCACAGGCACAGAGTGACTCAGAGGAGGAACAACCTGAGCCTGCCCCAGAAGGAAGATGGAGGCATGCCCAGTATGCCCTGGCCTTGGCAAAGCAGCAATGCATAGCACATACACTGACACAGTAGGGACCCAGGGAATGACACCACTCTCTGACTCACAGATACAGTAAAAGGGATGCCAAACATGTCACTACCTGTGCTCAACCATGTATAGGGAGTGTACTATGTGCATCTGACATAGGCAGCCCTCCAGCACCATCCTCAGTCCTGGCACACCTACACGGTAAGTCAATCAGCCTATCAATTGCCAAATGGAGTCAAATGCGTCATTACCTATATCTATGGTATGGATGTGAGCATGCAAGGGAATTGGGTGTCTGAATGTTATGGCAGCAGATAGTAGACAACCACAGTGGCACCATGACATCTGTAACACATACTGGAGTCACCATAGTAGCCAGTACTGCACAGGGTAACAAAACCCACTGCAGGAAATGTGCTGGGTAAAATGTGTGTCCATATGACTTACACATGCCAGTCAGGAAGGTTCACATAGCCAACAACAGTCTCAGCCAGCAGGACAGGTGTAGACAAACCCAAACAGAGCCTGTGCTATGGCCTCTCAATGATGCCTATGGGTAACCTCCCCCCAGGCCTACACAGACAGACTACAGCAGGTCAGGCAGTGGGATGTTAGCTCTGAAGGGTAGGAAGTCAGACACTAATATGTAGGGTAACCAAAGCTAAGACCTGTAGTACACTGATATGCCTATAGTCAGTATGATAGGTTAGAACACAGAATGAAATGGAGCACCTGACATACCAGTACAGTCATAGCAAATGTGTGCAAGTGCCAGGTGTGTCCCCTATCCTATGTAGACATGTTGAAACAGTAAGGTGTGCCCTCCCAATCATGTGTAGAAATGTTGACACAGTCAGGTGCCCCCCCCAATCCTGTGTAGAAGTGTAGAAACAGTCAGTTGTGTCCCCCCAATCCTGTGCAGAAATGAGGTAACAGTCAGGTGTGTTCCCCCAATCCTGTGTAGAAATGTAAAAACAGTCAGGTGTGTCCCCCCACAACTCTATGTAGAAATGTAGTAACAACAGGTGTGCCCCCCACTCCCATGTAGACATGCAGAAACAGTCAGGTGTGCCCCTACCCCAATCCAGCGTAGAAGTGTAGTAGCAGTCAGGTGTTCCCCCCAATCCAATGTAGAAAATGTAAAAACAGTGAGGTGTGTCCCCCCCACAATCCTATGTAGAACTTTAGTAACAGTCAGACAATAGACAGACACAATCACCTACAGTACACACTATCCCCTGCACAGTTTGTCCCCATATTGCCAAATGATAGATTTGTCCCCATATTGCCAAATGATCGATGGATACCCGGCAAAAACAGTATGCTACCTGTAGATGTACAACACAAAGGTCTGCACTGCAGTACAAACTACCTGGAATTGATCAATACATGCAGTACTGAAGGGCATACTGGGCATGCTCACACACTTAGAGAAATAAAGGCAATGTCAGTCAATAACATACTGAAAGGTCATATTGGGCATGCTCACACACTTAGGCCATGTCTGCAAACAACAGTGGACCAGACATTTCTGGCAGTTGCAGATGTTAGTGCAGACACTCCTCAGTATGCACCACTCATGCTTTGCACACACACTGGATAGGAATACAGGCATATATCCAATGACAACACACTATAATAAGCCAAAAGTAGGCGTACATAGATGTGTGGAAGAGAGTGACTGTCATAAGGGGCCATCCATTATGAGGCCTGTCCCACCCAGCACACAGCCAAATGGCTACAACCACATGAGGTTCAGATGTCACTCACTGCAGACCTTAGCCACTGGTATATGTCAGCATTATGGACTGTGTGGTGCAAGTGCTAGCTGTGCAATATGACTGTACAAGGAAGTAGTCATCCAGCAGTTGTATACACGTATCTGTGAAATATAACCCTGCATGTGCCTGCATGTAGTGTGTTAACCTCTAGATGAATGGGTTATGATCCATGCACACACACTGCCCTCCCCATAGTCCTACTATGACAAGCCAGCTGAGGTCATCTGCTTTGAAATACACCCTTGTGAAAGGTGTAGCCAAGTAATCTCCATGGATTGTCCTACAACTGTGTAGTGTGATAAACTAGTTAGGTAGGAGTTCTAATCCCAGACATGGCAACTGTGTGTGTGTCTCTCTGTCTATATAGAGAGCAATGCTTTTAGGCTAGTCACACTCACTACAATTCAAATGCCCTACTTTGGCAAAGCTGCTGATGTCATACACTGTGAAATACACCTTTTGGAATGTTTCAGCCCAGTAAACTCTGTGGCGTGTCCTATAAATGTGAACTACTGTCATGTGATAAACTAGTTAGGGAAGTGTTCTAATCCCAGACATGGAAACTGTGTGTGTGTTTGTGTGTGCGTCACCATCCGTGTAGGGAGCAATGCATTTTATGCTAGTTACACTCACTACAATTCAAATGCCCTACATTGGCAATCCTGACAATGTCATTCACTGTGAAATACACCTTTGGGGAAAGAGTACTTCAGTAACTCCTGTGGTGCATCCTATAACAGCTTCACACTGTAGTGTGATATAGAACTCTGGTAGGGGTTCTATTCCCACACATGGCAGTTGTGGATGTTTTGTGTGTGTTTCTATGTCTGTGTAGGTGCAATACATTTTAGCCTAACCACACTCACTACAATTCAAATGCCCTACTTTGGCAATTCTGCTGATGTCATTCATTGTGAAATACACCTTTGGGGAAGGAGTACTGCAGTAATCCCTGTGATGGGTGCTGTAACAGATTCCCATTGTAGTGTGATATAGAACTCTGGTAGGAGTTCTATTCCCACACATGGCAGTTGTGGATGTTTTGTGTGTGTTTCTATGTCTGTGTAGGTGCAATGCATTTTAGCCTAACCACACTCACTACAATTCAAATGCCCTACTTTGGCAATTCTGCTGAAGTCATTCATTGTGAAATACACCTTTGGGGAAGGAGTACTGCAGTAATCCCTGTGATGTGTGCTGTAACAGATTCCCACTGTAGTGTGATATAGAACTCTGGTAGGGGTTCTATTCCCACACATGGCAGTTGTGGATGCTTTGTGTGTGTTTTTATGTCTGTGTAGGGAGCAATGCATTTTAGTCTAGCCACACGCACTACAATTCAAATGCCCTTCTTTTGCAATCCTGCTGATGTCATTCATTGTGAAATACAACTTTGGGGAAGGAGTACTCCAGTCATCCTCATGGTGCATCCTATAACAGCCTTATGCTGTCAAGTGCTATAGATCCCTGGCAGGGGTTATATTCCCACACATGGCAGTTGTGGATGTTTTATGTGTGTTTCTATGATAGTGGAGGGAAAAATGCATTTTAGGCCAGCCACACTCACTACAATTCAAATGCCATACTTTGGCAATCCTGCTGATGTCATTCATTGTGAAATACACCTTTGGGGAAAGAGTACTCCAGTAATCTCCATGGCACGTCCTATAACTGCATAGTGCTGTAGTATAATAAACTATTTAGGTAGGAGTTCTAATAACAGGTGTGAGGGTGTGTAAGTCATATCCTGGGTGGAGGTGGTTTTAAGTGTGTAACAACTGGACTCAATGTGGAGTGGATTTTGCATATTTCTTCTATGGTGGCCCTAGTATATATCACAATGTCCACCATACAGGGATAACAGATGTGAAATAGCTGAGAGGCTGGGGTGCAAATCCATACCCCTACATGTGACATCAAGGCCAGGCAAACATAGTTAGCAACCCTAGTATCACCCAGAGAACACTCTCGACCCATGTCTCTCTCTCTCTCTCTCACACACACACACACACACACACACACACACACACACACACACACACACACACACACACACACATACACACACATACACTTGCCTAGGTAACAGCTATTATGTTGGTAGTACCCTGCATATTTCCCATTGATAGTAACCATGATGTGATTGCATTGGGCTACAGATGGCATGGTACCCTGTCCAATAGGCATGTACATGCCGACAGTGCACCTTCCCCATGTTCCTCACTGGACACCTGTAACACCTGTGGTGCCATCAAATTTGACCACAAAGGACATACCATTCCTGAAAAACATGCCCTGTATGGACAGATGCCACTGACACCAGGGAATGCCAGTATCACACTATCAATGTAGGTGCAGGGTAAACCTGCCGTCCATTAACAGTCCACACCACATGAGTACAGGACTGGCACATCTGATGTTAATCTGTGTACACAACATGGGTAAGACACCCCAGGTAAGTTCTACATGTCACTGTACATGCATGTGGGAGGTGTGCACATCCCAGATATCATCCATGTCATGGATTAAGGAACACATACATGGCAAGCAATGAACAGCATTGGCCACATGCAATAGTCACCCAGGTGACTGGATGTTGAATACAATACCCACCTCTGTGGGCAAATCCAGAAACAACACCCCTGACCCACAATGCAGATCAATGTCATGTGGACTGATGCCAAAGTATACCCATCACCTAGCCTGGTATAGCTGCCTGGCACAGTCGACTACTACACACCCGTGAAGCAATGCACCCATGCATGTCAATACTGGCACTGTGTATGTGTGTGTGTGTGTGTGTGTGTGTGTGTGTGTGTGTGTGTGTGTGTGTGTGTCTGTGTGTTGTATGATGTGTATGATCACATTCACACTCACTACAACCCCATTGGCATACCGAAGCATGCTGTCCAATGTAAGATACCTCCAGATAGCCTTTGCCCATATAACCTCTGTATGACTCCAGTTGTGCATGTGATACCAGCACAGTAATGTGTTATGGCAATCTCACTAGTGATGAGTTATATACTTGGCTCTGTCAAGTGTGTCAATGTGTGTGCCTCCCTGTGAGAGTGTGGCTGTGTTGATACTGGCACCTATTCGTGCGGACAGGCATGTGTACTACACTTACCATATAGCTACCATATCCCTGTTGCAGATGTCACTCACCATCACATATATGTTTTGAGGGCTCCTCAACATGTAACCTATGTGGCGCATCCAATAACTGCATAGAAATGTGACAGCACTACATAGATGTCAGGGGTTTAATACCCTGTGCTGGTAGGTGTGTGACACAAACATGCTTAAGTTTTACTCTCCCACCCCTCCCTGACTTTACTTTGCCACTGTCTGCCTCTCTCATTCCCTCTCTGGTGGATGTGGAGGCCTACACCTGCTTTGCTTAGGCAGCAGCATGGGTATTTTAAGTGATGCTCATGATCAGTTGATGGCCTCTGCACAAATTGCAGCCCTCCTGTAGCTGATTGCATGTGGAATAGCTGTGCTAAAGTTAGAATGGAAACACACTCCAACATCTAGGAACATCATGTTGGTGTTTGGCCTTTTCATTCTCTCTGAGCAGGAACTCGTTCTGTTGTTTGGCAAACAGCATCTCAGATGGATAGGGGATTTACTTCTAACAACATACACTGTGGAAACAGGGCAACACGTGGGGGGGGGGATGTGCCTGACCTGACTACAGACTGTAAGTGCTGCTATACTGCATTTGGAGTAATGTTGGTCTAACAGGGTGCATGTGGATATGTATGTCCTACATGTTTTAATAACTGCCATGTCAGCGCTATGTTTATGAGGAAAACCCATCTGTAGGGTCATCTGCAGACTGGGCAGTGTGTGGTGCCTTTTGTATCATGTGTTAACCACAGAGCACCTATCTGTGAACTGCAGGAGGTAGTGTGAGGATTGAAGTCTGTAGATGGTGACAGCCATGAGAGTTACTGACTTCATATCCCTCATAGGACCTATGTTGCAACAAACCCTGCTACAACAGTAAATGTATGGGGCTATCACAGCAACATGTCAATATTAGCCCTCTGTATGTGCCCCCAGCCACAACTCTGTCAACCTTTGTACATATGTCATGCAGTAAGAGGTGCATATCTGCTATACACCATAATTAGTGACATCATATCTGATAACAAGCCAGTGAGATATCAGACTGCTACACATGTTATGTATAGTAGGGGTTATATTTGATGACATAACCTGGACATTCTGCGGTTCTGTGCACAGTACTGAGGACTGTGTACGTAAGATGAATGTCGACAGTGTGTGTATTGTCAATATGTACTGTGGGCCTGTGTACAGACTGGGTCTGTATTATAATACTGAAAATCCTTTTAAGCAAACGTGAAAACACCGACACGTATTGCATGAAACGTGATTATGTTGAATGTACTAACCGCGAAATCCAAAAAGTCGAAGTGTCATGGTTGGCCCATCTACGGTACAGCTCCGTAAGGTAAGTGTGTGATAGTTATGGACCTTAGTGTTAGGGTGCGGGTTAAGGTAAGTGCATAGATAGGTAATGTATGTAAAGTTTAGTGTAGGGTTAGAATTAGGGTTTTGTTAAATGTATGTGTGTGGATTAATTGTTTTGTTTTGGTATATCACTGTAGGGTAAGTGTGCGATAGTTACGGACCTTATGGTTATGGTGCAGGTTAAGGTAAGTGCAAAGATAGTAATGTATGTAAGGTTTAGTGTAGGGTTAGATGTAGGGTTTTGGTGCTTTACTTTAGGGTTAGAAGTAGGGTTTTGGTTAGTGTATGTATGTGGTTTATTTATTTTGTTTGGGTAGGCAGTATGTAGTGGGAGGTGGAGTTGGCCGACTATGGGGATTCGACTTTTTGTATTTTGTGGTTTAGTACATTCGGCATATTCGCGTTTCACGCAATATGTTTTGGTGTTTTCGTGTTCACGTAAAGGGATTTTTGCTATTATAATATAGACCCTACAGACTGTGGTAGATGTCATTGTTCCTCATCGCATTCTATCTGATGTTACATGCTGCTGCACTGTACGTTACCCTATCGGCTTACATGTCTGTAGGGTCATACACACATATGTCCCATACCACCGACAGGCATTGGACCACACTGTGTAGTGGCCCAGTATATGTAGGGTTAGTGTGTGAGTGGCACATATGAGGATGGTGTCGAACAGCCCATATACTATAATATTACGCTAGCTTACCATATCTGGCTGTGGCTGTGTTCACACTGGCTGTGGTTATGCACTTCCACACTGATGTATCATACTCTCTGCTGTGACATGCGTGTAGAGCCTGCTATATATGAAAGTACATGTGGATTCCCCCACAGGAAAGGTAGGCCAGTGTTAAGCCAGTCTGCCTGTAGCCTGCACAGTGCTATGTTACATGCCTAGCAGCTAAGTGTACTTACCCAGTGGGATGTCATATCCAGATACTTGCCAGATGTACTGCTGCTGGGCCTCCCTTTACAGTCATGTATGTCATACAGAGCAGTGGGATGCTGTACAGATGTATGTCAATATCTAGTGGGTAGTATGTGGCCATGGCACCTCTGTACCAGCAGTTATTATGTGTCAGGAAAGACAGTGGTGTGTGAATGCATAACCTATGGGGGAACATCTATACCAGTCATTGCGTGTTATACTCATCTACATGGCTGTTAACATCTACATTATCAGGCTTGGTTCACAAGTCTTGCATTAAGGGGTTCTGTGTATACCTCTGGACTGTCCACAGTGTGTCATTATGTCCACATATTTTGGCCAATATCTCTGCTGTAGTCCAGAGGAGCATTACTTGCTAGCAGCAGTACTGTACTATGATATCCTTAGGATGTCTGTCCATAGTTAATGGCGCACATGTTAAAATCAGATGTGACCTCCCACACACACATCTTGTCTGCGAAGACAATCCCTATTACAGTAGCAATAGTCTACAAATATACCTGCTATACAAACCTGATATCCCCTTGCACTACGAAGTTGGGACTACAGGGGCTGAGGTAGGGCTACTCTCCATGTTCAAGACATATGGTGAAAATATATGTATATATAATTATCCAGATATCTATATAGATATATACACATGTACATATTGACATATATAGATGGATATGTATATGTACATATAAATACATATCAACACCTGGATATATACATATACAGAGCAATATATGTCTACACATATACAGATAGGGATACATATGCACATATACGTATGGATATCTACATATATATATTGACAGTAGTAGGTATATCAGAATAGATATGTATGCACATATAGTTATAGATATCTACATATATACCAACATAACTAGGCATATATGTACACATAGGATGTGCATACATATATAGCTATATACACATATATCTATTTATACATATACATATATCTATATATACATATACCTATATATACATACATGTATCTATATATATATATATATATATATATATATATATATATATATATATATATATATATATATATATATATATATATATATATACACATATATCTATATATACATGCATGTATATATATATATATATATATATATATATATATATATATATATATATATATATATGTATATATACAGACATATGTATGAGTATACATGTATATATACATGTAGAAATATATAGACCTATTATAAGTATACAACCATATTCCTGTCATGAGTAAACCTCACGGTTGTCTATATCCTCCCAGATGTATCTCACCGTATGTATCTGCTATGTGTAGAGTATGATAAAACAACATATGTGATGCAACAGTATTATTAATAACAAGAACTACACAATTTAGGAACTAAAGGCAATTGTTCAATACTACTCAGTATGTGTATTGACAGCTATATTGGTAAAACAACAGCCATCTTAATGGTGGTCATGGCGTAGTGGTTAAGTGTTGTGACTTCAGTGTACAGGGTCCTTGATTCAAGACCTGCAAGGGCTGTTCATTTTGTTGCTGGGCAGAACAAGGGCTGTCGGATACAGAGTGGTTAAGGCAGTTTTCAGCAGCTTTAAGCGGGTTTGAGCGGGATTGTGTGAAGCTAAGCAATGCTGAGCTATGGGTAAATGTACGGGCGCTTACACAGTGTAAGCATCACTTACCAGTGCACAAATCAGGTCAGCTGTCATATTGCAGCAATGTTGATACTTGCTAAGTCTGGCTTAGCACTGGTAACCAGGTCACACCACCCAGTCTGATAATCTGTAATAAGTATATGTAATGCCATGTACAATACATGTGCCTATGCACTGTCATTACAGTAGCAAGGAGTGGGAGTTTCATATGTGGGACACAGACATATATGAAGCCTGTACAGCACTGTTATTCATGTGAATGTGTTACATACAGGTGTAGCAGCCCAGGGTATGTGCTGACACACTGGCATGTAGTGTATCATGGCAGTACTACTGTTGACAGTGCTAGCCCAGGCAAGAGCAGAGTGCTAAATGTAGTACTGACAGCAGGTACACCTGTGGGCATAGCTGGACACCAAGGGCTCCCTGTTGTATCCCTGGTGTGTGAGCTGTGTCACAGTATATACTCCTTACTGGGTAATGATCCATCATGTGGAATGTAACTGTAGACTACCATCTGTACAGCACAAGTTAGTGAGGGCTTCTGACATGTAGTTATGGTATACATATTGTTGTCAGATGTCAATCTGTCAGCACACTCATGCTGCTGCAGAGCTACTTGCCAAGCTGATGACTGTCAGTCCCTGTACAGATATGCAGATGGCAGATATCCACCTGGGATATGTACAGGCAACCTAAGCTTGATTGACACTGACATGTCTGCCCAGATGTGTAAGAAGTGGCACATATAGGAGATGTCACCCTGTATGCACCACATGCCATGGGTACCTCCACTACACTACCACAGTCAACTGAACATGCTTGGGTGCAGGTCTCTATCACAGACACTAACTATGTGTTGTAATGCAAGTTGCATACATGTCAAATTGATCATCTCAGTGGCCATGGGCAGGAGGCACCTGGAGGATTGGCTGATGCATGTCATTCTCACCCAGAGGGTCACCACAGTAGTGTCTGTTGATAGATTGCCCACTGCCACCTGGCAGGTGGCAAGATACCACTGTACACACAAACCCTACACAACCCATCTCCCCTTTGACAATAGCTAGGTACACAGCTATGACCACCTGCAGAGATGCACCCCTGTACTGACATGTGTTCATGTGCATGACTGAGTATAGCAGTGCCTGGGTGTTAGCACACCTGTACATGGGAATTCCATGAGGGCCTTCACAACCAATGCAACATGCATTGCCATAGTCAGTTGTGGCTTCTGCTGTATGGGACATTACATGTACCCTGTTAAGCTCTCCCCCATACTGGCTACAGGAGCCTTGCAGTACCAGCACAACAGTGTTTTACAACTGAGTTGATATGCATGGGATACCCATTGTGTTCTGGCATGTGTGTGTGTGTAGTTGTACATCTGTATATATGTAGGGTATAGAATTCCGAGGCCACATACTTCTATTACAATACCCATTGCCACACATTAGTACAGATAGTGTTGTTACTGCCCATAGGTGAGGCATGACAATGCAACACCCTACTATGTGTGTGGCATGTGCATTAGATGAACATTCCTGTAGTACCACTGTTGGGGTATACTATGAGTTGTATTGCAGTCATTGCCAATGTGTGATGGTGGTTAGGGCAGAGTATCATCATGGGTTTAAGGACTACACTATCCACTGGGGGATGTGGGTGTTGTGTACACTGTCATTACACCAAGGTATACCAGGTATATGTCCCATGTACCACGTTATGGTTACCACTTTCACCATCAACCATAAAGGTAACTGATACCACAGTCCAAGCTAGTTATGCATGTGCTGTGTGTATCATACCTGTAACACATTGTACACACAGTCAGATTAGATAGCAGTGATAGGCCCTGGTATCTCGGATGTGTGTCTGGCTGTTATGTGTCTGTTAATGTGTATATGATGGTATGTCACACTACTTATTGTCCATATACACCCATTACATCCCCATTAGCATACATTACATGTCTGGGGATGTTCTGCATGTAACATGTAACCTGGGACACACCTCACCCTAAATGCTGTGTGGTGTGTGCAATCTAAGCCACACACTTCAGTATCACTACATAGCTAGGTAGGGGTCTAGTCCCAGTGTAGCCAAGTAACAGTGTGCATGTATGTGGATGGGTCTACATCAGGTTGCAGTGTATACATGCCTCAGTGGCTCACCTGTCCACGTGGCACAGGCAATAACCATTTTAGTAACCTGTGACATGTGTTCAACTGTACCCCAGATATGTCACAGCCATGGTGTCACTGCAGTGCATACCCCATTGTCAAATATGACTACAGGCCATCCTCATACTAACACATGTACACCTACAACACAAATGGATAACATTATAGGGACTCCAATCAACCAGTGTTACTAACAGCTATAATGCATCATTGCTGGACGGCTACATTACCTGCCATTTATGCATTACACTTTACTCCTTACATGTTACACTGCAGTACTGTGGTACACTGTAGTACAGTCACTGTGTGCATCAGAACCATATAAGCCTGTCCCTGCATTGATGGTATGGATGATAGGGATGTGGCACAGGTATCATCATATGCACAAGGCATCCTTGTGCTGACACATGTACACTTACAACATAAATGGTTAACAATATAGGGACCACAACCAACCAGTGTTACTAACAGCTATGAGGCATCATTGCTGGATGGCTACACTACCTGCCATATATGCATTACACTCTACTCCCTACAACATGTTACACTTCAGTAATTTGGTACACTGTAGTACAGTCACAGTGTGCATCAGAACCATATCAGCCTGTCCCTGCATTGATGGTATGGATGACAGGGATGTGGCACAGGTATCATCATATGCACAGGATGTTCATAGGTTCATAGGTTCATAAGTTCATACTAGGCTATCTGCTCTAGGGCATTTATGAGCCTAGCTTGAATGTGTTTGGCTTTCGCCACCCATTTTAAATTTATTTTGCTATGCCCTTTTTTGAGGTTAGTATACTGTGCTTCTGTCTAACAGTGACACAGAAGTGATACCCAGGGTAAACCTACGATCTTCCATCCACTCATCAAGATTCCTCTTGAAGAGGGTCAATGAGGGACTCTGCCTAACCTGGACTGGGATTTTATTCCAGAGTGAAGGGAGCCTCTGGGTTATGAATCTATCCCTCCAGCATGTCCTATTTATTTCAGTGCTGAGGTTCAAGTCTCTCAAGCGCGTAGCTCAATGGGATTTGGATTTTCTGAGGTGCAGCATGTCCATTAATTCTGGGTTGGACATGGCTTTATACGTCAGGCACAGATCGCCTCTGAACAGGCGGTATGCCACTGAGTAGAGCTGGAGTTTCTTTAACCGGGCAGCATATGGCATCTGTTTGAGCCCTTTGATCCTCTTGGTGAGGTACTTTTGGGGTCTTTCCAGTTGCTGCAGGTGTCTGGTAAGGTACATACCAAAAGGGGCATTGTACTCAATCATGGGCCTGATGAGGGATGAGTAAAGAGGCACGATGACCTCCCTGATCTAGATGTGAATCCCTTCATGATTAGGTGGGCTATATAAAATGTTTTTCTAACCACTTTGGCCACATGGTTGTCAAATGAGAGATTGCTATCAACTTGGGTCCCCAGGTCCCTAATTACTTCTTCTGTACTTAATGGATTGCCACCTATGTGGTAATTTGTGGGCACTTTGTTTTGCCAAAGGGATGACTATACACTTTTGGCATTTAGCTTGAAGCCATGGCTCTGGCACCAGTTGTCTGTTTCTATGAGGCCCTTTTGGAGGATGCTTGTGTCGGCTGGAGAGTCGATTATGGCACCAAGTTTGCAGTCATCTGAACTTGGTCAGCCTGATCCTTCCGTGTTGGCCTGTACCTCCGATAAATATATACCGAACAAGAGAGGTCCCAGGACTGAGCCTTGTGGGACACCACTTGTAACTGGTTTGGAGTCTGACATGGCTCCAGCAATTCTAACCATGTGGGTTCTGTCCTTGAGCCAGTTTGCCATCCATCTAGTGACATAGGGGTTTATATTTAAGCTGGTGAGCTTATCTATAATGCCCGAGTGGGGTATTGTATCGAAGGCTTTGTGAGGTCCAGGTAGGCTGTGTGGACCACCTTACCCTTGTCAATGGCCTTGGTGACTGTTTCAAAGAAATCAACCAGGTTTAAGAGGCAGGATCTGCCCTTAACAAAGCTGAACTGGGTAGGATCCAGTGTCTGTAGGTCCCCAATATCTTTATTTATGAGGTCCATGATGATCCTTTCCATAGCTTTGCAGACCAAGCTAGTCAGGCTTATGGGGCGATAGTTTCCAGGATCCGTTGAGGCACCACCTTTATGGAGAGGGACCACTGTTTCTCTACGCCACTCTTTGGGCACATATCCTGTAGTAAGGCTGAGATTGAACAGTAGTTTAATGTTTGGGTTTAGCTCTTCTTGGAGTTCATGTAGGGCAGCCGGGACACCGTCTGGTCCCATCGATGCTGTGTTTTTGCTTTGTAGGCGGCTCTTACCTGAGCATCTGAGATGTCAGGGGCAGCACTCTGCTGGGATAGATATTTGCCCTTTGGTGGGAGGGGGAGTTTGCTGAACCTGTCAGCTAGGATGTTGGCAATGTCTGTGGGTTCAGTGTATTTTTGTCATTTTGGACTAATTCTGAGCATATCTGGGAATTACCACTCAGGTTCCTAACATAACTAAAGAAAGCCTTGTGATTATCCTTAGTGTCCTGTGCAACTTTTCTCTGAAGCTGGCCTTAGACAATTTTATGAGTGCCCGTAGTTTTTGCTAATACTGATCAGTGATGCCTTCCCTTTTGGGATTTTGCTCTATCATTTAGTAGCTTCCTCCTTCTATTGTATAGTTTGTTTATGGCTGGGGTCCACCAGACAGGACGTCTGCCTTTGGAGGATTGGGTCTTGGTTTTATTTGGGATCGCATGATCCATGCATTCCTGAAGGTGTTCATAGAATGCGTTTATAAAGGATTCTGCAGTCTGGGCGTATTTTCCACAGGCCCAGGGGCTTTGAAGGATTCCACCTCGGTTTTGAGGAGTGTGAAATTTGCTTTAGAAGTTTTTCACTGTGGTTTTCTGGGCAGGGGATGGGGTCGGGATGTGAATATCCAGTGAGATTAGTTTATGGTCTGATCTTACCAGTGAGGGATACACTTCTGGTCTGGAGCATAGAGTCCCCATGTTGGTGATGATCAGGTCCAGTATGTTTTCCCCTCTTGTGGGAGTGGTAACAAGTTGTTCCATAGCATTTGAGTTTATAAATTCTAGGAACCTTTGGGCTAGGGTGTTGGAGCTAGAGTAATGCTCCCAGTCTATGTTTGGGTAGTTGAAGTCACCCAATATAATGGCGTTTGGAGAGACCTTCATATTTTTCAGTGTTCTCAGGAAGGCCGAGTGGGGTTCCTGGGTTTGGGAGGGTGGTCTGTAGCAGGCTATAAACTGGAAGGCAGTTTTACCCACTGTTAGTTGCACATGGATAGTCTCTGATGCTTTGTGCTTTGCCATCAACCTGAAGGTGTGGGTACCCTTGATGAATATCGATACTCCACCTCCTTTTGTGGTTCGGTCCAAGTTTTGGGGCCGAAAAGCATGGTATGAGGTATAACCTGGTAGTGCTAGAGTGCTCTTGGGAGCCCTGAACCAGGTTTCTGTTACTGCACAGATTTCGATGTTCTCCATGCTAAGGAGAGTTTCGAGTGCGTGCAGCTTGAGGTTTAGACTTCTGGCGTTGAGTAGCATTACTCTTAGTTTCTTATCCCTTGTGATACCTATGGAGGTGGGTTTGTCTTTTGAGCCTTGCCTAAAAAATGCACTATGAGGGTAGCAAGAGCCTTTGCCAATATCCGAAAGCCCAGGGGTGACAGGTGCAAGCCGTCCCTAGCGAAGCTTCGTGGCTTGTCGAGCATATCATCCCAAGCTGACAGGCATTGGATCCCTTTTGAATGACACCAGTACTTAAGACAATTGTTGAAATTGATCATCTTGTCTTCATATTGTGGCATCAGTCTTGGTGAGGGTAAGATGCTACTCAAGGTCAGGGTCATACCGGCCTGGGCTACATGCTCAGAGAGCTCCTTTATGTCTCTTTTCATGTAGTCCAGGGAGGTACGTCTCAGGTCATTCACACCAGCATGGACAATGACTGAGTCATATTTGCACTTGCCTTGGAGTGACCTGAGTGCTTGTGTTATGTGGCTGATACTAGCGCCTGACAGGCTGCTCACCGTGACCCTCTCCTTGTTCAGTCTGGTGAGTGGGACGTCAGTTTGCCTGACAATAGAGTCACCTATTACAAGTTTATCAGGTGTGTTGTTTAGTCTTAAGGGCTGTGACTGTTCGGCACACTGGCTTTGTGAGATATGTGTTGCACGTGTTTTGTTTTGGGGTAGCGGTTGCTTGGGTGTCTGCTTTGGAGGTCTCTGCTGTTTAGGCAGATCATTATTTAGAGCCTCCGAGTATGTTTTTGTGTGATTATGTGTTTGGTTTGCTGTCATGGTAGGTCTATGTGAGATTGGAATTGTAGTGAGTGTGGTTTCCTTCTCCTCCTGACTGGTAATGCCAGTACTGAGTTGAGAGAGCTTAGCCTCCAGTTTGGCTATATGGTTGCATCTCTCACATGTGTTGGAATTTGTTGTGAGGAGGAGAGGTTTGTCTGTGTACATGAGGCAGTTGTAACATTGCCTCAAGATTCCCAGATTCACCAGCTGGACCGGAGAGGAGATTGACTACTGACCTTTGGACATGCTAGAATAATATTGGGAATTCCTTAATAATTGAAAACAAGGGCCAGTGGGGAGTGAGGGTGTAGTGCTTTTAATTTTTAGTGCTGACTTATATAATTGCTTTAGTGAGCAAGTGCCAGGTAACTTAAGTGCAATGTGTTACAGGTAACTTAAATGCAAAAATGACAAACAGTAACTTTCTTTCAAGTGAAACAAGGAAATAAGTGCAGTAAGCAATGCAGATATCACTAGTGATCCACAGAAGCGCTGAGAAGCTGCATATTAGGTGGAATTTGCGTTCCAGGGAAATAACAAGCAAACAAACAACAAGCATATAAACAAAGCTAGATTCAGCAGGCCTGGATCTAGTCTATGCTACAGCAAACAAGGTATACCAATTTCTGTAAGATACAGTTCAAATATTCAGGCACTATAAACCCACACACTATACAAACCCACCTAGGGCAACCCCATAGCTACACATGTAATGTTGGTTTGCCAGAGGCCGAGGGTGGGCCATACATTTGACACCATGTGTGTGGGTGAGGGGTGTACTGTAGTGAGCTGGGTGTGGTGATGTGGCATGTGTAGCTATGGGGTTGCCCTAGGTGGGTTTGTATAGTGTGTGGGTATGCATGCACACAGTTCTGCCATGTGGCTACCCTACACAGGTGTTTATGGACAGCTGCAGACCATTCCTGGCAGGGTGTGCAGTTCACTGCCTCTGGCCATGGACACATGGACTGTGCCTGTCAGGGGTTCCATGAGCACGTCCAGGTACAGGCCTCGATGTGCTACTCTCACCTGCTGATGACAAATGTCTGCTGGTACCAGGTCCCTCCTGGGACTGGCCAAGACCATGTGCACGTGGCCTGCTGTGGTGTGATGTGGATAGCGCACACCGCCGCACTGCCGGGGCTGCTACTGCCACTACAGGAGCCCCTTGGTGTCCTAGCATGTCCACATTGACTGCCAGCTGTTGGTGTTGCTGATCCATGTCCACACGGTTGTCACCACATCCCCATCACATGAAGCATGGACACACCATGGCTGATGAGGGCCATCATCTCACCATGCCATCTATCAGTGAGCTCAGTATAAGCACAGATGGAGCCAGACAGTTCACAGAGGTTGTTGTTTACAGATGCAAGAGCAGCCCTCTGCAGCCTCAGACCCTGTCTGGTGTAATGTTCCATACATGCCTGCGCCACCATGACAGCCTGAAACATGCGCCTGTTGGTATCAGCTATGTCGCCTATGCCAGGAGCATGATGTCCAGTGGCCTACCACGAGCACCCTAGGGCATCCACCTATGTGGTACCCTGCCAGACATCTGGCTATGCCTGCTGCGATCAGACACAGTAGGCATGGTTACCACACTTTCCTGTGCACTGCCACCAAATGCCAGCTGTCCCTCCGCTATGACCACTAGTGATGGGGTATGTATAGGTACTGAAACTGTGTGCGGGATTGGGGTGGGAAAAAGAGGGATGTAAAATGTTGGCGCAGTGTCAGCCCCTGAAATCCCCACCTGTGCCTCAACAGTACTATTATCATCGTCAGTGTCTGTATGGACACCAACATCAAACTGCATGCAGGAGGGACCCTGACCCACCTCGCTACCTATGGGGGACATCAATAAACGCACTTTAAAACCCATACAGCATTGTCTAACAGTACACACACACACACACGCACACACGCACACACGCACACACGCACATGCACACACACACACATGTCCGTAATACCTACCTCTTCATGGCTTTACAGACAGTCCCATGTATATGTCCATGTGGTACCCCATCCTGCATCACACTTGTTAACATACACACATTGATACCACTCATTCACATATCAGTCCTCTAAATGCCCACACAAGCGGTCACACCACAAGACCTGTTACTACATTACCTGTCTGACCTCTGTGTAGTGGTTTTACATGGCCTCACTGCTATCATTCGGGATGCACCCTCTGTATGTCCGGACATCATGAGCATGGCCCCTATATGTGTGGGCTACTATGTTCTATCCATAATGTCATGGACTGGTGTGGCATGTGCATGTAATGCTCAGTACATGCCAGATATGCTGCTCATTCAGCCTAGCATGTGACAACTGTAATATATGGAGACACTCCCTGGTGTTGACTAGTACTTCCCCAATGCATCTGTAGTGCTATATACGTGGGTTGTAGGTGACCTCCTTGCTGAATGCAATATTAAGGGTGTGCCTGGTGTCTACCTTCCCTCTTGATGCCTGTTCAATGCTACAGACCATATTATACTATCAACTGTCCTGTGATTACACATATGGCAGGTATTCCTGGTGTGTAATGTGGCAGTCCATGTCCATGTACTGCACGGTCCCAAAGGGAGGTACAGCTGTATGAACCCCCCACAATCTCACATGTGCATACATGGCCATCCACACAAACACACATATGCACACACGCATCCTACATGCACCAGCCTCCCTCCACTTCATCAGAGTGACCCTACAGACAAACTAACTAACCACCAGGACACACATGCACACACACACACACACACACACACACACACACACACACACACACACACACACACACACACACACACACACGTGAGTTTGCACAATGATAGTACACACAGTCCTCCTGTTACCCATCTGTCAACATGTAGAACATATGGTACAGAACAGCATGCAGTTCAGCTATAGTCAGTCCATGCTAGCAACAGTATACATGTGTGTGATGCATGTGCTGTGTCACTAGGTGATGCCCCTTCCCCTGGATACCAGTGTACCTGTGTACACAGTGTTGCTGTGAACCTGTTCTGCACCCTGCCATCTACTGTGCACCACACCTCACAGGTGTACAACCCATTGCGGAATGTGTAGTACTGTGTCAGTTATGTCAGCTTTAATGCTCACAGCCCCTATGATTTTCAGCAAAACATACCTGGGATGATATGTAGGCAGTTGTCATTTATGAATGCCTGATGCCTGATTTACAGCTCTCAACATCAGCAGACCATGTATGACCAATCTGATACTCTTACACTAACAACCATCAGAGCATACCATGGCTATGGGGGTTGTACACACCCTTCCTGATATGATGCACCCATCCGTGATCTCCACTGGGACCACATCACTGCATATCTTAACAGTACATGTGCCCGATATGTGGCATATGTCCTGTACTTTCACATGCAGTGTCTATGGAATGTGTTAGGTGTGTGGATGCTGACTGTGATGCATACACTCTGTGTGGGCATATGTGTGCTATGATGGTTTGACTCACTTCTTGTGTGTACTACAGCATTCACTACTCCTGGTGGGGGTATACCAGCGTGGGTCATCTGCAATTGCCAGTGTATGTTCAGTCTGCCTTACACATGTCCCCCTACTCTGCATGATTGCAAAGTCTACTCATGTGCACATCCCTTGGTGTTCACACACTGCCACTACTATTGCTGTGGGGGTAAAGTTACAACTGCCACAGGTCGTGAACCTGATTATGTGCAGATACTGCCATTCTTAGCATCCTTAGGATCCCTGCTGCAGTGCACTGTTGTGTCATGCTGACACTCCCCATCCTTCAGCCTTTTTGCAGATGCATGACAAGTAAGCCCAACACGTGTGTCACTTTGCAGTGTCCCATACACTGAACACCACATGTTACAGCCTAGTACCAGCTGATAATGTGGACTATTGTAATGCCATATGCCATAGTGTATCTCTGCAGCAGTTGCCATTGTCCTACAGGTATATACACTGGTGTTGCACTGTATATGGGTGTTGTTCCAAACATGTCCCTACTGTACAAAACGTAGCAACCACCAGCAGCAAAAGGAAACCAAAAAACAACACCAAACGGCTGTAGTACCAATAACAAGTCCACCTGTAATCCAAAGGATGTAATATAATGTTCCAATGCAAACACAATGAGATAAGCACTTTCGTCACCAGGACTTCAACAGATCTGATAAAACATTGTCCATACGCATTTTATATATGAGTAAACAAATCATGTGAGTAGGCCACTCATCAGAATAAATTAATTAGTAATTAATACACTCAAATAAAAACTGCAACAAGAATTCATTTGTTAAAAACACTCAAATATGTTAAAAATATAGAAAATATTCGAAAAAATTTATTACATGTATTATATAAAACTAGAAATGTCTGAAAACTTGTAATACAGAATGAAAATACATGCTTTTTTATCTCTTATTCTGCACGCTACTAAATATTAAAATACTTATAAAATACTAGCCCTATATCTTAATTCAGGCTTAATGTTGATACTCTCATTAAGCCCTGGGAATATCATGGCATTCAATTTGAATTGCCATTTGGACTCCGCCCTTAATAATTTATTTTTCCAATCGCCCCCTCTTATATCCATGGATACTATCTCCAGAATGGCAAAAGTAAAACCATGGCTGGGATTTGAGGTAATATGTTTACTTAATGCATTTTTATCATCATGTTTGTTGATGCTATAAAGATGTTCATATATCCTACGGTTAAGCTTCCTTTCTGTCTTTCCCACATAAAAACAGGTGCAAGCGGTACAGGTAGCCAAATACACTAAACCCATAGAAACACAGGAACCTTGTGCAAAACAAATGTCTAAATCAAAAGGCTGTAACTTCAAAAATTCTTTCTCATTAATGAACAAACAGTAATCACAACAACCACACTTACGAGTCTCGCCTTTCTTATTAGTGTGTATTTTCACTTTATGGTCCAACAAAAACTTTAAGTTAGAGTCTACCTTATAGGTAAAAATAGGCTCAGGGCCCATAAGCTTAAAAATGTCATTATTACATTTCAACATAGACCAATTATTGAGTATTATTTTCTTCACTTCATTCGATGTTTCCCCATAAGTTATTACCATAGCCTGAGAGAAATCCCTGTCGTCACTCCTATTATTTATCACATGGTCACTGCCCATACCTAAAAGTGGTATGTATCTATCATTCCAAAGTCCAAGAACTTCATCCCTAACATTTATCACAAAATCAGAGGAGTAACCCCTTTCCAGAAACATCGCCTTCACCTTATTTATTTCCTCTTCCACCAAACTTAACTCAGACACATCCTCACAACCCTCACCATCTGCCCCTTAACTATATTTCTCTTTGTGTAGGGTGGATGGTTGCTTGAGAATTTTAAATAATCATTAGAAAAAGTTATTTTCCTATAAACACAAGATGTAAAACATTCCTTAACATAATCCTTAGAAATCCTAACATCCAAGTAGTGTATATTATCCTTATTACCACTACCCGTAAATTTAAAATAGCCACACAAATTGTTAATATAATCCATGAAGTCATAAAAAAGTTTTTCCATAGAATAAATAAATCATCTAAAAACCTAAAATACAGTGACCATTCTTCCTTAAAGGGTGACGAAAAAAGGAATTTATTCTCCCACTCGAATAAAACCATATTTGCAAAAATTGGAGCACAGCTGTTACCCATTGCTACCCCTTGGGTTTGCTTATAAAATTTCCCCTCAAATGTGAAAAAATTATTTTTTAAAATGATTTCCGTAAGTTCAATTACAAAATTAATCATTTTGCCCCCCAAATTACTTTGTTTTACTAAAACCTCCTTAAAAAATTCTAATCCAATATCATGGGGAATGGATGTAAATAAGTCCACTACATCTATCGTGGAAAATAACATTCCTTATCAAAATAATCCTTCTTTATTTGTTTTAAAAAATCCCATGAATCTTTAAGGATGTGTTCAACAGGGTTCACAGACTGTTTCACTAACCGATCAATAAACACCCCAAGTGGGTAAGTAATGCTGTTCTTGCCTGCAATAATCAGTCTATAAGGTGGGTCCTTGACATCCTTATGTGTTTTAGGAATCCCAAAACAAACATGTATAGTGGGGTGTTCGACATGTAAAAAATTGTAAACTTCCTCATTAATAATGCCCTGTAATAATGCATCTTCCAAAAAATAATTTATTTTCCTGTAACTAATGTTAATTTCATTCCTAGAAATAATGTCATATTTATTAATATCTGTTAGGATGCTGGTTATTTTATTATTGTAATCCACATTATTTACTATAACCATCCCACCCCCCTTATCTGGTTTCATAAATCTGACATTAACATTTTTTCTCAATTCATATAATAACTTTCTTTCAATCGTAGAAATATTCTGCTTCCTATACACATGTTTGTTTAAACTTTGAAAGAGCTCCTGTTCAGTTGTTTTTTCAAAACTATACAATATAGGAATAAGGGAAGGATTCCAACAACTTTTCTTATACGTAATAGCCTTGTGGTTATTAAATTCACCCAACTTGTCTTTAAATAAACATTTAAAATTTAGTTTCCTCACAAACAATCTAAAATCAGTGAGAATTTTACTAATATCTACTTTTTTTGAGGGCACAAACTTTAACCCCTTCATTAATAACTGAAACAATTCTTTACTTAACAGAAATGCTGCGTAATTAAAAATTCTAAATCCCTTGTAGATATATGTTATACCATCAAGGGTCACAATATCATTCCCATATGTTTCATTACTTACTGATAACTGTTCTTCCTCTGGTATGACAGGTTTCGGTACATTGACCTTCCGCCCCCTTCCCCCCGGGGTCCTAAAAAAACTTTATCCTGTCTACATTGATTCCTATTAATTAATCTTTCGGATCTTCGTAAGGGTGGGAACACTTTATCATAATGATTTCCATCTTCATGAAGATTATTAATCTCTCTGGGTTCCTGTTGTATATGTCTGTTATCATTAACTTCAGTTCCATAATAAGCTTTTGGAAAAATATATGCCATATTATTTTTGTACTCATATTCGTCTCTAGCCAACTTCTTCTTCTTTCTTAAAATATTATTACTTAATTCATTTTCTACTTTGTCAAACAATATATTATACCTAAATGCATACTGATTAAATTGAGCATCATCCATAATATTTTTATTCAACTCATCTACCTCATTCAAAAATATATTAATCCTTGTGTTATTCACATTAATGACAAAATCCATAAGCTCCATTCCGTGTCTATCAAACATTCCCAATAATTCATCACACTCTGGATCAGATTTTTTTCAAACCATTAGGAAATTTAAACATTCTGAGCTCCTTCGGGACTCTTTTACAACTTATACATTCTTTTAGGTAAGAATTGTCGCATTGTAAAGCTCTTATTTTATGCATTTTAGTCTCTAATGACACTAACCTAGCGTCCATACAGTTCTTGTCTTTCAAAGAGTTGCTGTTGCCGAAAAATTAATATTCACAATTAGTCCATTCTTTAAAACGGTCCATATGGGCGGGAACTGGAAATGCGTTTATTTTCCCTCCATTCATACAACAAGAGGTCCCGTTATCAAAGTTAATCATATTATTTTCTAAATTTGGAGCCATATCGCCCCTAAAAGACCCTGCAACACCCGAACGTTGAGCTAACCCATTCGCAGCATGTTGTTCTCCTTCACCTACTCCTTTACTACGTGAAACCGGAAGTGTCACTTCTTTGGTATTCCCCTGTGAACCAGAAGAGGAATTTGTAATGCTCGTATTTCTATTCTGAAGCCTCGACATGGCTTCTTGTAGATCAGTAACCTTCTCGGTTAATGCCAAAACTAAGTTCAATAAATTATTATCATTACTCGAACCGGATTTCTGACCACAAGGAAAGTCAGCAAATCCTACTTCATCTTCAAACACTGGGGAGAGCTCATTACTCTCCATAATTCCCAAAAACAGATGTCTTGTAGGCACACGGCAACCAGGAAACCAATACAAAACATAGCAACCACCAGCAGCAAAACGAAACCAAAAAACAACACCAAACTGCTGTAGTACCAATAACAAGTCCACCTGTAATCCAAAGGATGTAATATAATGTTCCAACACAAACACAATGAGATAAGCGCTTTCGTCACCAGGACTACAACAGATCTGATAAAACATTGTCCATACGCATTTTATATATGAGTAAACAAATCATGTGACTAGGCCACTCATCAGAATAAATTAATTATTAATTAATACTCTCAAATAAAAACTGCAACAAGAATTCATTTGTTAAAAACACTCAAATATGTTAAAAATATAGAAAATATTCGAAAAAATTGATTACATGTATTATATAAAACTAGAAATGTCTGCAAACTTGTCCTGAACCTGATTATGTGCAGATACTTCCATTCTTAGCATCCTTAGGATCCCTGCTGCAGTGCACTGTTGTATCATGCTGGCACTCCCCATCCTTCAGCCTTTTTGCTGATGCATGACAAGTAAGCCCAACACGTGTGTCACTTTGCACTGTCCCATACACTGAACACCACATGTTACAGCCTAGTACCAGCTGATAATGTGGACTATTGTAATGCCATATGCCATAGTGTATCTCTGCAGCAGTTGCCATTGTCCTACAGGTATATACATTGGTGTTGCACTGTATATGGGTGTTGTTCCAAACATGTCCCTACTGTAGGCCATGTCTCTCACCATTATGTTACTCCATATGGACACATTCTGCAATGACAGGATGTTAGTTATTATGCAGGTGTCTGACATACCCTTCCAATACCCCATCCTGGTGAACCCTGTGATGCTGTGCATTTCACAACATTTGCACATGTACAGCATGCATTCTGGGTAGGTGTGTTAGATGTGTGCATGGAATATACCATCGCCATTACATGCCTGGTGTGTTGGCAAGCATCTACATAAACATTACTCACCAGCTACAGGCTGCTGCCTTTGTGGTATCCCGGAGGGACCTACATAAGAGGCTGAGTGATGCAGTGTCAGTGGTCACTCCTGTGGCAGTGCTATAGGGTGGGTGCAGTATTATAATACATCAACGGTACATTTCCACACTACTACCACATCTGGACATCTGTTTATCACTACTATGCAGCAACACAATATATCTATGACATGTCAGATATGCATGATCTACCTGTACCGATGTGGATGTATATGCAACAGTGGTCTACTGATGTGCCCTGTGTCCTTACCTGCAAGCTCCTTGGCCGGTATGTGGGTGACACCCACCTCCACAAAGGTGTCCAGTGGTTGGTGGCTGCCAGAAGGGCAGGTGCCACTAGGCTGGCCAGGAGCTCCTCCACACATGACAGGGGGGAATGGATGGAATGGCCCCCCCATGTGGCAAGGTGATCCCCCCAGATTGCAGCAGCACATTGACCGACATTGTGAAGCAAGTCAGTACAATGATGCCGGACCTGCTCATAACTGTGGTTGTGCAGTCCGACATCATTGACCCTGTTGAGTAGGTCATTCCACATTGTGGTCCACTCCTGCTGGTCATGGACAGCCCTGCCAAACAACACAGGGTAGTGCTGGATTAATTATGTGATCAGCACTTCATTTTCGGCTGCTGAATATGTTGGCAAATGTGCATGTGACATCTTGGCTGAAAAACATAAAGATGGAAACAGGTCTGAGCAACTCATACAGCAAATTACCACAGTTCTTAATACACATCTCTGTCACCCCCCCCCACCATATCAGCTACAACAAACTGTACACCCAACTCATTAGGTATGGCTACTGCTTACCTACCAGTGGGACAGATATTGTATTGTACCACACTTTCTGCTATGTGATTGTAGCCATGTTCCCTGTGTGGACACTATCATTGCTGACCTGTTACAGACTATTCACCTGCATGCCATTGTCAGGGCCACTATGGTTCCATATATGGCTGTGGTATGGCTGCTTTGTGATTGCTGTACATCTGACATTCTGTGTTATTTGGGATATCTATGCATGCTGTTGGACATGTTCCAGTATTGTGTAGACTATTACTACCAACATATGTTCTATAACAGTGACACAATAAAATGCATATGTACTACTGGCCAGCAGAACCACCTCTGCAGACCATTCTGCCCATGTTTCCTGGCCACATCACATGTGTGTCCCACCCTGCGGCTTCCTCATGTACTGGTCCAGCAATACCATCAGGTATAACCAACCCTGGGGATGTTGCCCAACCCCCCTGGGGGCACACACAGACATGTTCCTGTCCCCTGAGGTCAGGTCCAGGGTCTGTTCCATAACGGGCTCCATAGACACATGTGGGATGTGCTACATCACTCTGAGGCACCCAGTACACATTCACAGGGCCAACATGCTCCTCCTGCTCAGCCTCCATGCCAGGCACTTTCAGGACATGGACTGCTGTTGTGAGTAGCAGTGGGTGGGAGGCTTGTTCTTATTGTGTCCATATTGGGGCCCATGGGGCATCCACATCACAGTCCACACACACCATCCAGGGTGTTCATTCACCACATGTGTCACATACCAACCCTGACCACCTCCACAACTATACCTGCCATACTTCCCCATATTCCCATTCCATACTTCACCAATGAGGGCAATGTGGTCCCAACAAGGGGTTAACATGTGACATACCCATCCATGTTGCACACACTGCCAGCTGTAGATATCTGTGTGCATTGCTATGTGTGCTGTTGCCTCGCACATAGCATGCATCACTGTGGTAGTAATATAGGGGACATGTATTTACATACATATATGTTTGTGTGTGTGCTTGTATGTATGTCAACATGTGCATATAGGTATATATTAGGTTTATATTAAATAAGTGAATGCTTAAAAAGTGAACGCTTATTAATTGACCCTAGTTCAGTGAACGCTGAAAATGCCGAATACTTGGAACAGCGATTTTTTTTCCCAGGAGAAAAAATCGCTGTTCCACAAAAAAAAAAAAAAAAGACTTAAAACAGTATTTAATGTGGGGGGCTGTGCCCCCACACCCCCTACTTAAATATACCAACTTTGAGATCGCACCACAGTGGAGGAAATAGCAAACTCCCAAAACTGGCCCAGCGATTTTTTTTCCCTGTGAAAAAATTTGCTGTTCCAGGTGTTCGGCATTTTCAGCGTTTGCTGAAATAGGGTAGATGAATCATCATTCACTTTTTTAAGCATTCGCTGATTCAGTATAGACCCTATATATCTATATATGTGTAGATATATGTGATGTTGTATATATGTGCTCGTATATATGTCTACACATGGGTATCTGTATATTTGTGGACATACGTGTGTGTGTGTGTGTGTGTGTGTGTGTGTGTGTGTGTGTGTGTGTGTGTGTGTATATATATATATATATATATATATATATATATATATATATATATATATATATATATATATATATATATATATATATATCTTTATACTTTATATATTATATATGTGTACATATGTACACATATGCATACCTACATGTGGGTACATTCAGACATCAGGTCCACAATCTCACAACACCTTCCTGCACAGCTGCACTGTTCTGCCTTGCTACAGCACAGGTAGGTGCCACATATGGACACAGCCTGACATTAGGGGGTTATATGTAAGACCTGATTGCAGGTAACCCTATTATACACCTATGGTGTTCCTGCATGCTACATTACAGATTAACCTAAGAATCCTGCAAGGGGTGGGCTGTGGGTCCCATGTGTCCATCATAATGGCATTATTTCCACCACCAGCTATTGGCCACATAAGATACATACTTCCCATTACACAACACACACTATGATGGTTTACATCCTGTCAGTCAGTGCTGATCTTCACAGTTGATGGCCTACTACCCACAGGGACAGACACTATTGTCCATAGCAGTTGTTCAGTTGAACATCATTACAAGAACTCCTGTTGGCACATATAAATCATTCCACTTCATCTATCCCATTATTATGGACCAGGTACTACATTCAATTACATGCATATATACTTCACATACCTGTTGTGAGAATGATGTCTGTTCTGGATAGTTTGCTGGATGTTCTTATAGCTTTTTTTCCTTTGGCTTTTGCTTTGCCTTAGTCTTCTTTCTCTCTCTCTCTCTCTCTCTCTCTCTCTCGTGTGTCATGGCAACCACCTACTATAAATCCCTACATCATGTGGGTGGGGTCCCTTTACCTTTCCTGTGTGATGGACATCCTTCCTGTGTGTGGGCATCAGTGTTACAGACAGCAGGTAGCAATACCTCTTACAGGAGAACCTGCACACTCAGGCCAGTTATATATTTATAAGAGGCTCCAGAACTACAGACAGAGTATGATTAGAGTTGTATGCATTGTATAGTACTGATGTTACAGGGTTTGTGTGTACATACTAGTTTACCTTGGAATGCAATCTGTCTGCATAGCTCTTAACTGTGGGCCTATCCTCTTGATGGCCAGAGGTGTGCCTATTATGTTTTGTCTGTCCACCACATAGGTCTTGTGTCAGATATTTCACTGGCAGTGTGTGTGTTGAGTGCTATCAGTACATGGCTACATCCATTTCTGTTTCTAACTTCAAATTCCTGACTAAGGGTATGTTGCAGGCTATCCTGTAACACCAGCGACTTGCTTAGTGTATGAAAACAGTTTTCCACATATGGGCCTGTGTTCCAGCCTCTGTCCTCTAACTACATACCAAACTTTGCACATATGACATGCTGTCAGGGGTTGTTCTGTAGTGGGCTGTAAGTATGTCATGCTGCCATTCCTGCCATTAGTCTACTGCTGTTGTGTCCCCCACACATACAGTGGGGTTGGGGCCATATATGTGTGTGGGTTTCACCTACACAATACATGTGTGCCCTTATGCACTCCAGAGGCCAGTGTATGTAACTGTGGTATATGGCCCTGTATTACTGAGTCTGTGGGGAGGATACACCATAACTAACCTAGGCTGTTACAACATGTTAGGGTAACAGGGATGAGTTGCCTTAAGGTATCTGGATGTACATTACCATACAAACCATCTTGGGTAAATGCAGGCCTACGGCCTCCTGCCATACAAACTGTTCTGTTTGTCAGTGTGCTTGTAATGGTGTCAGTTATGCCTTGTTATGTAACAGTTACATCCCATTGTATTAACTGAGATCTTTACCCCCTAGAGATTGTCCACAGAGCATAGATAGAGGCTGCTGAACTATTCATCTGCATTACTTACTGTTGATTGTTTGGTATCCTGTGACCCAGTCTGTTTTTACTATTGTACTACTTGAAGGCCTTGGCCTGGAGAGCAACATTTGTAAACCTTTCTAGACTACTGTATTAGGATAACTGTTTTCACAGTTGCATTACTCAGTTTATATGGATGTCCATGTCTAAACAGCTATATGACATGGCATATACAACTGTAATAGTACACAAATAAAGCTTTCCCATTTATGCAAACCTGTGTGAGGTGTTATATCCTTTGACCTCTCTTTGGGTATATGTTTCAGGCAATAATTGTCATTTGTATGTGTACAGTGTCCAGTTGGTAAGGTGGTAACTGTAGGCATAGTGGCTGTTCCATATTGTGTGCACCTTCTACATAGTTATCTTACTATTAATATCTCTGCGTGTGTATGTGTAGTTACATATATATATATATATATATATATATATATATATATATATATATATATATACATATATATATCTGTATTTGCATATATGTGTCTGTGTATATGTATCCTAGGGATGTTGATTGTTCTACATTGTACATTCCCTATGGGAGCCAGACTGTACTGCATGATATGTTACTGATAACAGCCTGACATCATTCAGGTGGGATGGAGTACTGGTAACATCTTGTGCCCATGTCGTGTCAGGTCCTGCGTATAGGATCTGCAACAGTTGGTAGTGTATTGCAGGGCAGATGTGTTTGGCTGTGGGGGGGGCATACCTATTCGTACAAGAAATATGTTGTTTGGGGCCTCTCGACCCCAGTAACGGTGCATATGGACATATAGTTTATGTTATGTTCCCATTGTTATCTACAGATGTATGTCCATATATACCTATATAGATATATATACATATATATATATATATATATATATATATATATATATATCTGCTTACATATATTTAACTTGTGTATATATATATATAGACATATAAATGTAGACATATATATATATCTATAGATGTATGCATTTGTATGTATATATATATATATATATATATATATATATATATATATATGTATATATTTCTATATTATATCTATAGCTTCATATATATAGATATGGTATATCTTTTCAGATATAAATATACACACACACACACACACACACACACACACACACACACACACACACACACACACACACACACACACACACACACACACACACATCTACAATTTGAAATATATTCCCTGTACTGTTGAATGACTAAGCTGGATAATATGTTTGTAAAAACATCAGAGTTATGTATGTCTGACATGACTTAGTGGTAAATTGCTTTGGCTATGGTGTGCAGGGTACTGGGTTTGAGCCTTGCTGAGGCTCTTTATTTTGTTGCTGGGCAGAACAAGGGCCATTGGATACAGAGTGATTAAGGCACTTTAAGCAGGTTTGCATGGGTTTGCACGGACGTAAACATTGCGAACTTCCGGTTACAGTTTCTTATACTCAGTTAGTTTTTAAATTGTTTAACCTGTGTAGGCATTGCTTACCCCCATGCAAACAGGTTTAAACTCACTTACTGCTGCTTAAAAGTGCTTACTCTCACTTACCCCCACGCTTCTTCTTCTTCTTTCGCCTGCTCCCGTTAGGGGTCACCACAACGCATCATCTGTTTCCATTTCTTCCTGTCCTTTGCATCTTGCTCTGTCACACCAACCACCTGCATGTCTTCTCACCACATCCATAAACCTTATCTTAGGCCTTCCTCTTTTCCTGTTACCTGGCAACTTCATCCTTAGCATCTTTTTTCCAATATACTCTGCATCCCTCCTCAGCACATGTCCAAACCAACATAATCTTGCCTCTCTGGCTTTGTCTCTAAACCTTCCAACCTGGGCTGACCCTCTAATATATTTATTCCTTATCCTGTCCACCCTTGTCACACTCAGTGCAAATCTTATCATCTTTAACTCTGCCACGTCCAGCTCTGACTCCTACCTTTTTGTCAATGCCACTGTCTCCAACCCATATAACATAGCTGGTCTCACTACCCTCTTGCAGACCTTCCCTTTCACTCTTACTGGTACTCATCTGTCACAAATCACTCCTGACACTCTTCTCCACCCACTCCATCCTGCCTCTACTTTCTTCTTCACCTCTCTTCCACACTCACCATTACTCTGAACTGTTGATCCCAAGTATCTAAATTCATCCACCTTCACCACCTCTACTCCCTGCATCCTCACCATTCCTCTAGCCTCCCTCTCATTCACACAAATATATTCTGTCTTAGTCCTGCTGACCTTCATTCCTCTTCTCTCTAGAGCATATCTCCACCCCCTCCATGGTCTCCTCCACCTGTTCCCTACTCTCTCTACAGAGCACAATGTCATCTACAAACATCATAGTCCACACGGACTCCTGTCTGATCTCATCTGTCAACCTGCAACCATTGCAAATAAGAAAGGGCTCAGAGTTGATCCTTGATGTAATCCCACCTCCACCTTAAATGCATCCATCACTCCCACCGCAGACCTCACCGCTGTCACACTACCCTCGTACATACCCTGTACCACTCTTACATACTTCTCTGACACACCCGACTTTCTCATACAATACCACAACACCTCTCTAGGCACCCTGACATATGCTTTCCCTAAGTTCAGAAAGACACACTGCATCTCCTTCTGACCTTCTCTGTACTTCTCCATCAATACTCTCAGAGCAAATATTGCATCTGTAGTGCTCTTTCCTGGCATGAAACCATACTGCTGATCACTAATCATCACCTCCCTTCATAACCTAGCTTCCACTACTCTTTCCCATAACTTCATGCTGTGACCGATCAATTTACTCCCTCTGTAGTTACTACAACTCTGCACATCACCCTTATTCTTAAAAATTGGTGCCAAAATGCTTTTTCTCCATTCCTCAGGCATCCTCTCACTTTCCAATATTTCATTAAACAATCTAGTCAAAAACTCCACTGCTATTTCACCTAAACGCCTCCATGCTTCCACAGGTATGTCATCTGGACCAACAGCCTTGCCATTCTTTATCCTCCTCATAGCTATCCTTACTTCCTCCTTGCTAATCCACTGCACTTCATGATTCACTATCCGCACATCATCCAACCTTCTCTCCCTCTCATTCTCTTCATTCATCAGCCTCTGAAAGTACTCTTTCCATCTGCTCAACACACTCTCCTCACTTGTGAGTATCTTTCCCTCATTATCCTTTATCACCTTTACCTGCTGCACATCATTACTAGCTCAGTCCCTCTGTCTAGCCAATCAGTACAGGTCCTTTTCTCCCTCCTCAGTGTCCAACCTTACATACAACTCTTCATATGCCGTATCCTTAGCCTTCACCATCTCTCTCTGTGCCATGCACCTCATCTCCTTATACTCCTGACTACTTTCTTCATTTCTCTGACAATCCCACTTCTTCTTCACCAACAAAAGAGAAGAAAAAAGGGCTGATAGGAAAATGGTGAAAAAGGGGCACAAAGAGGGAAAGACAGTAGGGAAAATAGCTAGGGATGTGCAGGAAGGGTGTGGGGAAGTTCCATAGCTGCCCATTTCTTCTACAGTAACAGCTGTGCATATACACTGAATTTGCAGGTAGATCTGGACACTCAGACCCCTGGGAGGGGGTGAGGACAATGATAATAAGTTGTGATGCCAATTAGACCAGATTACGTGTCCAGTGGACATGTGTGCGAAATGGACAGCTATGTATGGGGTAATTTTTTGGGGGGGAGCAGATTGCCCTTTTTTTCAGGTGAGAGTGGAATGTTTGGGAAGGATAGTAGATATATCTGGGGAGGTAGGTTGGGTAAGTTAACAGACAAGACAAACAAGACACATACAGGGGCAGTATGTGACACATGTGGGGGGTAAACACCTTGATGGGGAGGGGTGCTGGGAAATCGGAAGCACATGAGCCCCCTAGTGGACACAGTTTGACTGAGGTCCCCACCCATGGGCAGTCACTACTGCACCTTCACAGCCCCAAAGGTGGCTATGCTGTGGGCTGAGTCGCAGAGCCAGGCTGACCATTTAATCATGACACACGGCCCTCGAGCTGGTGTAGCAGATCACCAAATTACAGGTTGAGTTTGCTATGCATCATGACCCAGACCTGGTGATGTTTGACAGGTTCCTGTCCTAGCCCACTCCCAGGGGGTGGAGAGCCCCATCCCCCTGAAGATGGTGCAGGACCAACAGACAGGGAGGTCCTGGGTTGGGCCCCAGACATGCTGGTGCCCGGTGCCATGGCCAGCTGAGGTGTGACAGGTGGGACTGCTGGGACCGGCCTTCCCAAACATACTATAGTGTTTAGATTTTCTCATCATATGTGGGTTAGTAATAGTCAAAACATTCCAGGGTTAGGTATAACAGCATGAATAGATATTCCCATTAACCCAGACACCACACATGGAACAGTTGTATAGCAAACAGAAGACATGCATATATGGGACCACAGTGGTAATAAGAACAGCATGCAGGTACATTGATGGCACCATGACGCCAATGTTGGAATAATTCAATATAGCACATGCATGGGAACAATTAAAATATTTATCAAACAATAGGACATTATCAGAACATTGGAGTCATTACATACTGGTTGGGGTGGGTATGTTGTTTTTTGTTGGAGATATGGTGGGGGGGGTGTCTATTAACAACTAGTACATTCCTGTAGTCCACATTACTTTCCTAGTCAGTGCTGTTATCTGTACCTTACAAGTCTTACTACAACACCCTATAGCCTTAGTCTGGACAGTGATATGGCTGTGGTCATCGCTATACATGAACTGGTTTTAACTGCAGTATACACCTCTTACCTGGTACCTGTGGAGGGAATGTATGTTAACACTAACTAACTGTTTCTACACATACTCCCAGATTCTGGGTTGATATTGTGCACATGACTATCCAACTCTTTCTGCACAGACTCTGGCCATGTGTTGACCACATGCAGGTGTACCAGGACATATCTAGAATATTGCCCTCTCCAACCTTTAATGACTTGACATACATGCTTTCATACACAGTTATATTATGTAGCACAGTGTGGGTGACAGTGATCAGTGATACTTTATTATTCAGAGAAACTGCAACACTCACAATTTCCTACAATACCAGAGTAAACAGTACCAGTACAGTATATAATGATTTTTATTTCTCAGCACAGTGTTCGTATCCGAAGTACCTGTGGGAGCAATGTTTGTTAGCACTACCTGAATGTTGCCACACAAAGTTCCAGATTACACACACTCTGGTCACAGCTTGACAACATAGGGGTGTAAATGGGGCATGCGTGGCTTCTTAATCTCATAAGGTTTTGGGGAGTTGCTAGTGTGCCAGCTTAGATGTGTGTCAGTCAGCTGTATTTCCTGTTTGCTGCCTATACGTCTGGGATCATCCCACCGATTTCCTAGGGGGATAGGTTGACAGGTAACAGATATGGGCCACTTTACTGGACATTCTGGACATATCTGTACATTTGTGGGGTATGATTCTGTATGTGGACTACTATCACCGGCAGGATTCGAACCATGGCTGTGTGTGCTAAAAAAAACAGCAGTTCACATCTCAGTTGCATGTGGTTTTCAGGTTTTTTGTCTGCCTTTTCCTGTTTTCTGTCTATGTATTTCTCATTTGTACTAAATGGCCTCTGGGGATTACACCAGTCATATACAGGCATTCCTACACTTTCTATTTATGGTGCACAGTGTGGGTAACAGTGCTTCTTACAACAGTACTATTAGGTGAATGCAAATCTACATTACCATATGATACCAGAGTATACACATGCAGTCCAGCAGTTAGACCTTTATTGTCAGGCTATTACGCTTTTATTTATGTACATACTATATGAGTCTTTTCCTGTGATATTCTCCAGTGTATGCAGTACTTGCCTTAAACAATTCAGGTTTTAAACAGGTGATTAATTTACTAATACTTTTAGATTTATTTCCTATGACAGTGCATGCAAGAGTATTTCTGACCTGCCTCACGTCGCAACCTCTCCAGATGACTGCCATGGGCTTCCTGTTTCATGGCTCACTCGATTGCAGCTGTGGAGGACATAAGAGGAATATTTAGCCATACCTATCCATGATATACATGAGCTGGCAATTATTAAACAGGTAGTGGACTGATACACACAGCTGGAACATCCCCTGCTGTTCTAGCCTCTTGGATCCACTGGTCCAAGAGTTCCCCCTTACCCTGCTTCAGGTTGGCATAGTGATACCTGACCTGCTCACCAGTTTGGGGTATGCCAGTGGCACTGGAGAGGTCACGGGTGAGACGGTGCCAGGCATCCACCTTATATTGGGAGCCCTGGTACTGGCCCTGCAGCAATCTCTGTTCATGGTCTTTGACAAGGAGTCCTGTCATGACTCTGGGCTCCTGGATTCACCAGCGCTGCACCCAAAAGTGCACACCCTCTCCCCTTCCTGACATAGTGCCAGCAAGGGAAGCTACAACCAGTTATGAGATGTATTCCCATCTCTTGGGTTTAACTAGGGCCGATTTCCCGCACTTTTTCATGATTGACTGGTTTTGAAAAGGCTAAGTTATGGGCAAACCTGCTTACCCACAGTTGGTATTGTTTAAAGGGATATAACACTAGGCACATTGAGTTAGCTACCCTACACATTGCTTACACCTCCTAAGCTGGCCTGTGCAATGCTTAGCATTGCTTACATTTGACTTTGAATTATATTTCCTTTTTTGGCATTGAGGTATTATTCATTACATCTTATATGTATGCCTGGTATCCATGATTCATATGTACGTACACTGTATGGGGTCTTTGTGTTTTATTGGGGACTTCAACACTCTATTACAATTACATCTGGATTCTGGGCTTACTGCTGCACTCCAGTTCACATATTTATGCTATGTAGTGGGTTATGGAACATATGTCTGTATACTGATTCCTTTCACAGGTTCAGTTTGATTTTACTATAGTGAAGACTTGTTTGCTGATACCTCATTCTTTTGTACTGTTGTGATGGCTTGGTGGTAAGTTACTGTGACTAAAGTGTGTAGGGTCCTGGGTTCAAGACCTGCACGGCTGTTTATTTTGTTGATGGGCAGAACAAGAGTCATTTGATACAGAGTGATTAAGGCACTTTTGAGCATTTGTAAGCGGGTTTGCATGGGTTAGAGTGAGGGTAAACAATGCTAACCTCCGGTTACATATGCTTACAGAAAGTTAGCTTCAATATTGCTTAACCTGTGTGCGTATTGCTTACCCCCACACAAACGGGCTTAAACCCGTTTGCTACTGCTTATTGATGCTTATACCTGCTTACTAGTGCTTTATTCATTATGACACTGACACCTCACATGGGCATTTACTACAGTACTCCAGTTCATAAATATATGTTATTTAGTGGGTTATGCAACAATAATATTGGTCATAACATGCTTTGCCAGGGAAAATGGAATGTATTGCAGTGGGACTCGAACTGGGAACACCTGTTCGTAAAGCAAATGCTCTCCCCACTACACTATTGTTATGCTGTTTCAGGTGCATATATCTTCCTTGTTATCCTCTTCAGCCATTTAAGCTGCATTAACCGTAGGTAAGTGATGGGCACACCCGTACACCTATGGTTAGTTTTTATCGGAGTTTTAAAACAAAATAAAAGAGTTTGTTCAATTTATTTCTATATACTTACTGTTGTACATAAGGGGCCTGTTGGTGGGGATATGTGGACACCTATGAGCAGTCTTGCTCATTTCCTAGCCCTTTTAGCTGTTCTTCATTGCAGGGGCATGTATATTCTGAGAGCTCTGCCCTCAGACATGCCCCCTGCAGTCTTACATGCTCTGTGCATGATTAGGAGCTCAGGCAGTGAGCCTCATTACTATGCATGGCGTGCTGCCGTCCTGCTCTTAAATGTCTGCTTCTGTGCAGGACTGAGCAAGACCTGCACAGAAGATTAGAAAATCCAGGGGAATAAGTATGTATAGCTGGTTGACTGAGTATTTACATGGTATCATGATTATTATATATATAACTATTACAGAATGACAATGATGATTATGTGATTATAAATGAATTTTCGTACCTGGGATGGTCTTCATAGTTTACTGACAGTCATCTACACATCTCCCATAAAACAAGTATAGCCGTAAAACAGAATGTATTGTGTGGTCTGAACCAGAACTCAAAAATCTACTCTGAAAGTAATACAGGCATATGAATTTCTAGTATATTGTCAGACATTACTCCTGCATCACACCTGAGAATGCATGAGCAAAGACCTTGTCATGTCACACACATACACAGTTTGAAGTATAGCACCACTCACTCTTTAAGGTGTATATTATAAATGACCATACCTATTAAGTACTTCTTCTATGGTGATAAGGAAAACAACACCTATGTGAAAATATATGTTTTATCTTTTTTACATTGGTTTGAATCACACATTATACAAATTACATTTATCAGTATGTAAGGCCTCAAAAAATACATGTCAAGTCATAAAATTGATTCCTCAAACTCAGATCTTAAAAGCCAAGTCATTTAACATATCAGTGTTGACCATTGAACAAACTCTTTTCAGGTATAGCATTGCCATAAATTAATGCCAAATGTCACATTATCCTTCCTATTTCATAAATTGCCTTCTTCTTCATTTAACAATGTTGCTCTCCATTTAACATCATGCAAATGCAGCTGGCATGGCTATGCAGGTTTGTGCACTGGCCATAAAATGCGATATCATGAACTGGTGGGAAAAAAATTTTACTGCTGTTGGAGGACCTGTGCAGACATTGCAGGAGAGGAAGGATGGTGCCCAATTCAGAGCTCAAAGGTGGGGTGTGAAGGAGTCAAAAATATTTGTTGCAATTCTCATAAAGCGCTACAACTATATGCTGTTACAGGGGGCTTATAATGGATCTCAGTATACAGCTGAGGCATGGAACATTCTTGCTAAGGTTGTCTTCAGTGCAACTGACATACCATGCAGTGGAGAGCACAGCAGGCACCATTATGATGACCTGAAATGGCACAAGCAGGCAGAACTCAAACAGTGGCTGGTTGAGTTTAGGACTTTTGACATCCCATAGTTGTGTAAGTATTCGGATAAATCAACTTTAAATGATATGGAAAGCTGTAGATAGCCAAAACTGGTATGCACAAAGCTTTCATGTCTCTTTTTCTCTCCTTTATTTTACAGCTGCTCAGGAAATTTCAGTGAACATGGAGGGATATGTTGAAAGATTAGAAAGACTCAGAGATGCAAAAAATATGTATGCAGCACAAATAAACCTCATTGTGTTAAAAGAATTGCTATTCTATATATTACTAGCAACTTAAGCATGCAAATCTTAACTGTAAAAGCAAGTGTGCATGCTTTTTTTTCTGTAGCTGTTGCTGATTGTATTAGGCAAATGTAATAGTGTATTTCGATATAGTGGGTTCAATTCCCACAAGTAGCAGTGCATTAGGCAAATGTAATAGTGTATTTAGATTTAGTGGGTTCAATTCCCACAAGTAGCAAATGCATTCAAATTACAAAAATATTGTTTTTTTCATTTTAATTCCAGCACAATTGGCTCAAATGCCATGTTATTATCCGTGTTCTCTAGCTCATATAACTAGATATGTAGGGGTTTAAACTCACAGCAGTCACATTGAGTGTGTATGTTCATTCGACTATCAGTCTGGAGTCAGTTTTAGAACAACATATGAGACTGCAACTATGTCAGTCACTTTTCTAAATGTCTTCTTTGACTTTGACCTACTGTGATTCGAGCTACACCATTCATGCACTTAGAATTGTATACCTCTATACAGATATGTCAATGTTTAACTGTAAAAGCAATGAGATATTAATAAAAATTAAAAAAAAATAAATAAATAAATAAAAAGAACATGTTGCAAACTGTAACAAATTACTATGACATGTATCTGCGTGCCTCTGAGTTCAATAATGGTGTCCTTCAGAAGTAAAGGAAATATCTGAAAGCAGTATGTCAGAACATTCAAATTAAACTGATTTCTACCAGTAAGGCTCTACCATTATCATGACTTTTAATTCAGGATAGTAGAGATGAGAAACAAATGTTGTACAAAAATTCAAAAAAATTAGGAAAAAAGGCGCATTATTATATTTGCATGCTAACTAACACTGCTGCCACATTACCGGCAGCACTACACAAATGATGACTGAACACACAACTTTTTATTTATGAGAATAATAAATAATCTGAACTTAAGAAGGAACTAAGTCATTCAAAGTATGCAATAGTAAAACTGAGGAAGAATTGCATAATACTAAAAAAAGCCTTTGAAACATTTTTCATTAAAGTGTAAAGTATGAACTTCTGTTAAATATTGAAATTAAGACTTATTATTCTGTTTATAACTCTATGAGAATCAGTACATGCATGCTGACATACACCATGTAAGGAAAACATTTTTTGAAAATCATTTAAAAATGTAATTATTTTTTACATCATACCTTGTGACATCATTAAATAGGTGTTAGTGAGCACTCAGGCATGATTTTACCAACAATAATATCAATACCTGATCTGAAATAAAAAAAAAAACATAAATAAATAAATATTTAAAGAGGAAAGGGAATGTCAGTGACAGCAGACCATGCACCATGCAGCAGGAATCACTCATATCACTGCATGCATCAATTATACTCCATGTAATTACAAGAAAGTGAACATTAACCTGAATGTCAAGGTCCACAGTTCTTGATTACACACTGCCTCTTTACCTGCCCTGCTGTATGCAGTAAGCAACCTACTACATGATATCTCCTACTACTGTTGCTGCTGTTGGCTAGTCATCATTAGTCATAGCAGACTATGAATGGTAGCTGCAGTGACAGCATAGGTCACTTCACCACCAGACAGTCACAAGATTATGTTATGCAGAATTCAACAGATAGTAAACATGCTGGGTTACAATGAAGGACAGACCTGGACTCATCCGGGCATCTAAATCTACTCTAGCATTCCAAATACATGTTCCGTAATATACATGTCTGAGAAAAGGATGTGCTGAATTTATGTTCTGTAACCTCACTTGGATTTCTCAATAGTATCATTGGCCCTGGCTCCAATAGATATCCAATATCACCTGAAAAAAAAAGTCATAAAAAATATAAAAAAACAAAACAGAAAAAGGGAGAAAGACAAAACAAAGACAACAATGGTTTACTGTTAAGCATTACATTTTACAATATATAAATACTTAAATGATAATAAAACAAATATTTTTCCACTTAACAACAAGATGACCACTGGGCATCCTACTATGTGGGAAGAGGCGGTAGAGTGATCTAGTGTACCAGATATGGAATTTGTGTGCACCATCAGGATTCTGGGCAGACACTTTGATGATACACCCTCATGCATCACACACCACCTTGCGATTGATGGAATGGTTGTCCTTCCTATTGTGGTACTGCTCCTCCCAGGGATCACATGGGACCTTAATCACAACATAGATCCAATCTATCACACCAAATACCTCCAGGAAATGTACCAGCCAATAAAAGGTATGCAAAGTCTGGGATCAGTCTTGAGGTGACAGCAAGAAATGGACTTACTGAGCCATGTGTGCAAAGATTGCATGCAGAGGTTGCTGAAGTATCCTTGAAGCAGAAGCTTGTGAAATATGCAACATGTCCCCAGTTTGTCTCTGGAACTTTTGAGGGCTATTCATACGTTACCTTATCACAGGGATAGAAAGGGCATGCATCCCACTAGTATCGTTATGGGGTGATAATACTCACTACTACCTTATAATATCCCTGTCCACTCTGAATCTGTCAAGTATTGCCAGATTCTCAAAATTCTAATGTGTTATTTCCTGCCTATATCTCCACCTTCTTGGACAACAAGCACCCCTGGGCATAAGCAGGTTTGGCTCAGTCAAGATAAGCATGTCACACAGGGAAATAGCTAGGCCAGCAGCAAATAACAGTATCATTGATTCACCAGCTGCACCCAAAAAGTGCACACCCTCTCCCCTTCCTGACATAGTGCCAGCAAGGAAGCTACAACCAGTTATGAGATGTATTCCCATCTCTTGGGTTTAACTAGGGCCGATTTCCCGACTTTTCATGATTGACTGGTTTTGAAAAGGCTAAGTTATGGGCAAACCTGCTTACCCACAGTTGGTATTGCTTAAAGGGCTATAATACTAGGCACATTGAGTCAGCTATCCTACACATTGCCTACACCCCCTAAGCTGGCCTGTGCAATGCTTAGCATTGCTTACATTTGACTTTGAATTATATTTCCTTTTGGCATTGAGGTATTATTCATTACATCTTATATGTATGCCTGGTATCCATGATTCATATGTAATGCACTGTATGGGGTCTTTGTGTTTTATTGGGGACTTCAACACTCTATTACAATTACATCTGATTCTGGGCTTACTGCTGCACTCCAGTTCACATATTTATGCTATGTAGTGGGTTATGGAACATATGTCTGTATACTGATTCCTTTCACAGGTTCAGTTTGATTTTACTATAGTGAAGACTTGTTTGCTGATACCTCATTCTTTTGTACTGTTGTGATGGCTTGGTGGTAAGTTACTGTGACTAAAGTGTGTAGGGTCCTGGGTTCAAGACCTGCACGGCTGTTTATTTTGTTGATGGGCAGAACAAGAGTCATTTGATACAGAGTGATTAAGGCACTTTTGAGCATTTGTAAGCGGGTTTGCATGGGTTAGAGTGAGGGTAAACAATGCTAACCTCCGGTTACATATGCTTACAGAAAGTTAGCTTCAATATTGCTTAACCTGTGTGCGTGATATTTACTTCCCACACAAACGGGCTTAAACCCGTTTGCTACTGCTTATTGATGCTTATACCTGCTTACTAGTGCTTTATTCATTATGACACTGACACCTCACATGGGCATTTACTACAGTACTCCAGTTCATAAATATATGTTATTTAGTGGGTTATGCAACAATAATATTGGTCATAACATGCTTTGCCAGGGAAAATGGAATGTATTGCAGTGGGACTCGAACTGGGAACACCTGTTCAGAAGCAAATGCTCTCCCACTACACTATTGTTATGCTGTTTCAGGTGCATATATCTTCCTTGTTATCCTCTTCAGCCATTTAAGCTGCATTAACCGTAGGTAAGTGATGGGCACACCCGTACACCTATGGTTAGTTTTTATCGGAGTTTTAAAACAAAATAAAAGAGTTTGTTCAATTTATTTCTATATACTTACTGTTGTACATAAGGGGCCTGTTGGTGGGATATGTGGACACCTATGAGCAGTCTTGCTCATTTCCTAGCCCTTTAGCTGTTCTTCATTGCAGGCATGTATATTCTGAGAGCTCTGCCCTCAGACATGCCCCCTGCAGTCTTACATGCTCTGTGCATGATTAGGAGCTCAGGCAGTGAGCCTCATTACTATGCATGGCGTGCTGCCGTCCTGCTCTTAAATGTCTGCTTCTGTGCAGGACTGAGCAAGACCTGCACAGAAGATTAGAAAATCCAGGGGAATAAGTATGTATAGCTGGTTGACTGAGTATTTACATGGTATCATGATTATTATATATATAACTATTACAGAATGACAATGATGATTATGTGATTATAAATGAATTTTCGTACCTGGGATGGTCTTCATAGTTTACTGACAGTCATCTACACATCTCCCATAAAACAAGTATAGCCGTAAAACAGAATGTATTGTGTGGTCTGAACCAGAACTCAAAATCTACTCTGAAAGTAATACAGGCATATGAATTTCTAGTATATTGTCAGACATTACTCCTGCATCACACCTGAGAATGCATGAGCAAAGACCTTGTCATGTCACACACATACACAGTTTGAAGTATAGCACCACTCACTCTTTAAGGTGTATATTATAAATGACCATACCTATTAAGTACTTCTTCTATGGTGATAAGGAAAACAACACCTATGTGAAAATATATGTTTTATCTTTTACATTGGTTTGAATCACACATTATACAAATTACATTTATCAGTATGTAAGGCCTCAAAATACATGTCAAGTCATAAAATTGATTCCTCAAACTCAGATCTTAAAAAGCCAAGTCATTTAACATATCAGTGTTGACCATTGAACAAACTCTTTTCAGGTATAGCATTGCCATAAATTAATGCCAAATGTCACATTATCCTTCCTATTTCATAAATTGCCTTCTTCTTCATTTAACAATGTTGCTCTCCATTTAACATCATGCAATGCAGCTGGCATGGCTATGCAGGTTTGTGCACTGGCCATAAAATGCGATATCATGAACTGGTGGGAAAAAATTTTACTGCTGTTGGAGGACCTGTGCAGACATTGCAGGAGAGGAAGGATGGTGCCCAATTCAGAGCTCAAAGGTGGGGTGTGAAGGAGTCAAAAATATTTGTTGCAATTCTCATAAAGCGCTACAACTATATGCTGTTACAGGGGGCTTATAATGGATCTCAGTATACAGCTGAGGCATGGAACATTCTTGCTAAGGTTGTCTTCAGTGCAACTGACATACCATGCAGTGGAGAGCACAGCAGGCACCATTATGATGACCTGAAATGGCATTAAGCAGGCAGAACTCAAACAGTGGCTGGTTGAGTTTAGGACTTTTGACATCCCATAGTTGTGTAAGTATTCGGATAAATCAACTTTAAATGATATGGAAAGCTGTAGATAGCCAAAACTGGTATGCACAAAGCTTTCATGTCTCTTTTTCTCTCCTTTATTTTACAGCTGCTCAGGAAATTTCAGTGAACATGGAGGGATATGTTGAAAGATTAGAAAGACTCAGAGATGCAAAAAATATGTATGCAGCACAAATAAACCTCATTGTGTTAAAAGAATTGCTATTCTATATATTACTAGCAACTTAAGCATGCAAATCTTAACTGTAAAAGCAAGTGTGCATGCTTTTTTTTCTGTAGCTGTTGCTGATTGTATTAGGCAAATGTAATAGTGTATTTCGATATAGTGGGTTCAATTCCCACAAGTAGCAGTGCATTAGGCAAATGTAATAGTGTATTTAGATTTAGTGGGTTCAATTCCCACAAGTAGCAAATGCATTCAAATTACAAAAATATTGTTTTTTTCATTTTAATTCCAGCACAATTGGCTCAAATGCCATGTTATTATCCGTGTTCTCTAGCTCATATAACTAGATATGTAGGTTTAAACTCACAGCAGTCACATTGAGTGTGTATGTTCATTCGACTATCAGTCTGGAGTCAGTTTTAGAACAACATATGAGACTGCAACTATGTCAGTCACTTTTCTAAATGTCTTCTTTGACTTTGACCTACTGTGATTCGAGCTACACCATTCATGCACTTAGAATTGTATACCTCTATACAGATATGTCAATGTTTAACTGTAAAAGCAATGAGATATTAATAAAAATTAAAAAAAAAAAAAATAAATAAAAAGAACATGTTGCAAACTGTAACAAATTACTATGACATGTATCTGCGTGCCTCTGAGTTCAATAATGGTGTCCTTCAGAAGTAAAGGAAATATCTGAAAGCAGTATGTCAGAACATTCAAATTAAACTGATTTCTACCAGTAAGGCTCTACCATTATCATGACTTTTAATTCAGGATAGTAGAGATGAGAAACAAATGTTGTACAAAAAATTCAAAAAATTAGGAAAAAGGCGATTATTATATTTGCATGCTAACTAACACTGCTGCCACATTACCGCAGCACTACACAAATGATGACTGAACACACAACTTTTTATTTATGAGAATAATAAATAATCTGAACTTAAGAAGGAACTAAGTCATTCAAAGTATGCAATAGTAAAACTGAGGAAGAATTGCATAATACTAAAAAGCCTTTGAAACATTTTCATTAAAGTGTAAAGTATGAACTTCTGTTAAATATTGAAATTAAGACTTATTATTCTGTTTATAACTCTATGAGAATCAGTACATGCATGCTGACATACACCATGTAAGGAAAACATTTTTGAAAATCATTTAAAAATGTAATTATTTTTTACATCATACCTTGTGACATCATTAAATAGGTGTTAGTGAGCACTCAGGCATGATTTTACCAACAATAATATCAATACCTGATCTGAAATAAAAAAAACATAAATAAATAAATATTTAAAGAGGAAAGGGAATGTCAGTGACAGCAGACCATGCACCATGCAGCAGGAATCACTCATATCACTGCATGCATCAATTATACTCCATGTAATTACAAGAAAGTGAACATTAACCTGAATGTCAAGGTCCACAGTTCTTGATTACACACTGCCTCTTTACCTGCCCTGCTGTATGCAGTAAGCAACCTACTACATGATATCTCCTACTACTGTTGCTGCTGTTGGCTAGTCATCATTAGTCATAGCAGACTATGAATGGTAGCTGCAGTGACAGCATAGGTCACTTCACCACCAGACAGTCACAAGATTATGTTATGCAGAATTCAACAGATAGTAAACATGCTGGGTTACAATGAAGGACAGACCTGGACTCATCCGGGCATCTAAATCTACTCTAGCATTCCAAATACATGTTCCGTAATATACATGTCTGAGAAAAGGATGTGCTGAATTTATGTTCTGTAACCTCACTTGGATTTCTCAATAGTATCATTGGCCCTGGCTCCAATAGATATCCAATATCACCTGAAAAAAGTCATAAAAATATAAAAAACAAAACAGAAAAGGGAGAAAGACAAAACAAAGACAACAATGGTTTACTGTTAAGCATTACATTTTACAATATATAAATACTTAAATGATAATAAAACAAATATTTTCCACTTAACAACAAGATGACCACTGGGCATCCTACTATGTGGGAAGAGGCGGTAGAGTGATCTAGTGTACCAGATATGGAATTTGTGTGCACCATCAGGATTCTGGGCAGACACTTTGATGATACACCCTCATGCATCACACACCACCTTGCGATTGATGGAATGGTTGTCCTTCCTATTGTGGTACTGCTCCTCCCAGGGATCACATGGGACCTTAATCACAACATAGATCCAATCTATCACACCAAATACCTCCAGGAAATGTACCAGCCAATAAAAGGTATGCAAAGTCTGGGATCAGTCTTGAGGTGACAGCAAGAAATGGACTTACTGAGCCATGTGTGCAAAGATTGCATGCAGAGGTTGCTGAAGTATCCTTGAAGCAGAAGCTTGTGAAATATGCAACATGTCCCCAGTTTGTCTCTGGAACTTTTGAGGGCTATTCATACGTTACCTTATCACAGGGATAGAAAGGGCATGCATCCCACTAGTATCGTTATGGGGGGTGATAATACTCACTACTACCTTATAATATCCCTGTCCACTCTGAATCTGTCAAGTATTGCCAGATTCTCAAAATTCTAATGTGTTATTTCCTGCCTATATCTCCACCTTCTTGGACAACAAGCACCCCTGGGCATAAGCAGGTTTGGCTCAGTCAAGATAAGCATGTCACACAGGGAAATAGCTAGGCCAGCAGCAAATAACAGTATCATTGCCGATTGCAAAACAGATAGAAAAGGAGCAATTCTGCCTTTTAAAATCAATCTGCAGGCAGCACAGAAATGCATCAATTTATGACTATGAGTCACAAAGAAGCGTAAGAAGGACTTCTTAGCATATGAGGTTTTGCATCATTTCTCATTTACATCTCCTTATACCTTAATTTGCTTACACCTATTCATGACCATCACAGATTGGCATAAATAGCCTCCATGAATCATGCCTCTGCAGTGCTTCTTCTCCAAGTCCGCGAGTCTCCATTATGCATTCGTGAAATGATTATGAATACCATCTTTAATGTTGTGAAGCAGTGAGTAAGCTACAGCTGATAACTAAGCGTATTTAGCTAAGCTTTGTGGGTATATCAATAAAAGAATACTAGCTTTGCTATTCGCTATCTGTCATACAAGTGTCAGATACCTACAGTGCTGAATTGTGATACAGTCATGTAGATATATAGTGCCTGTACTATATATTCACTACAAAACTGGTGCACAGATTATAAACACCACACATAATTTTACCATTTTAACCTGTCATATCAGCTGATTATACACTTGCTGGACAGTAAATGATCATTCATGAAACAGAATATTCAGTTACAAAATTGAAAATAATCATGAAAAGAATTTAGAAAATGAGTTTAATGTAAATATAAGTAAAACATGGCAATAAGAAGTAGGATCAGTACAATAACTACTAAATCAGTGCACTAAATATATTAAACATAATGTGGGGTTCATAGACTGACTGTCTCCCCCTCCCCCGCTAATCGGTAAACAAAGTTTAGTAAATTAAAATAACAGAGACAATATCTAAATCAGAGACAAGATAAAGCCACAGGAAGTAACACCTTATTAGTGCTTAATTACCATGTCTCTGAATCGAGCACTGCACTGTCAGACCTGATCACACAAGTGCTATTCCTTCAAGTCCACATATTGCAACAAAGACCCCCCCCCATACCTGTTCTATACTCACCTGTAGTCACTGAGTGAGCCACAAACAATCCCACAGGAATGAATGAGTGTGTACCGCTATTCCTCCCTGTGAAACAAGTAATGCAGATGTTAATATGGATAGAAGTGGCAGTGTTAATTTTGTGCACATATTTAATAAGCATTAGCCTCTCTCCTGGACTACCACATTTGCTTCTCTTGTAAAACTGTTCTCTGTGCTGTGGTTACTGCCACTAGAAAACCACAGTGAGAGAGTGGTCTCTGGAGTGCTCAGGGATAAGCCTTGTATATCACAGAAAGCCTTTCTTAATCCTAAGTTTCCTACCTATGAGTATATAACTTAAGAAGGTGAATATTAGTGATGCTTTGTTGGAGTTGGTTGTAGCACACAACAGATAGGTAGGTTGAATGGTTATATAGTAGATTTAAACTTTGACACCATTTCAATTTCAGTTGTTTTAGATGTGCTTTGAGGGATGTGTGTGTGTGTGTGTGTGTGTGTATGTGTGTGTGTGTGTGTGTGTGTGTGTGTGTGTGTGTGTGTGTGTGTGTGTGTGTGTGTGTGTGTGTGTGTGTCTGTGCATGTGTGTGTGTGTGTGTACATGCGTGCATGTGTGTGCGTGCATGTATGTGTGTGTGCGTGTGTGTGCCTGTGCATGTGCGTGTGTGTGTGTGTGTGTGTGTGTGTGTGTGTGTGTGTGTGTGTTTGCGTGTGTGTTTGTGTGTGTGTGTCTGTGCATGTGAATTGTGTGTGTGTCTGTGCATGTGTGCACGCGCGCGTGTGTGTGTGTGTGTGTGTGTGTGTGTGTGCGTGTGTGTGTGTGTGTCTGTGCATGTGTGTGTGTCTGAGTGTCTGTGTGTGCGTGTGTGTGTGTGTGTGTGTGTGTGTGTGTGCTTGCATGTGTGTGTGTCTCAGTCTGTCTGTGTGTGTTTCACATCTGAATGTTTACTTTTCTGAGGAGTGCATCATGCTGTAGGATAGTGATTTTCATTTGAAATAATTCAAGAGTTGAAATAAGTGGCTTTGCTACAACTTCCCCACCTTAGCAAAGTGCATCTTTAACCATAACTTATATTTCAATGAAGCTCTTATGTTCCTGGTCTATTTTCAGAAAACATATGTTCCACTTGTCTTTTGCTTTATACTTTTTGTTACTTTAAATGCAGTTTGAAGTACAGCAGTTCATACAGTGAGATTCAGTCTTGGCAGCTTGTCATTGAAAGGAGTTAGCATCTTCTCCCATATCTTGCCTGCATGATTCTTCCCTGCAGACATTGAGTTTCTCTCCCAAAAACCATGGTAACATGCTCATAACTTTCAACTTCTTAGGGCAAAAAATCTGGACAAAGTCCAATATAATGGGGGAACAAAGGCCCAAAAATAGGGACACATTTTAAATATTGTTCCTACAAACTTAGAAAGTTGCTAGAATAACAGGATTTGTGTTAGCGTGAATTTTTCTGAAGGAAATGAAGTCTGAAAGTCAAATGCATGGCATTATTTAGTGACTTTAATCCTTAGATTATTGTAATTTTTGCTTTAGAAATTGTACTAGTACTTTTGTACTTACTATAACAAAAGCTTTGATTGTAATTTTTGTTTGTAATTATTGTTTTGTTTTTGGTGCTTTTCTCCCCAGGACTCCATTGAAAACAGGTTCTTCTAGGCCCAATGGACTAACCTGGTAAACTAACTGCAAATAAATAAATAATAAATAAATAAATAGATCATCCCAGTGACTTCTCAAAAAAAATTATGAGCAACAGACCAAAAATATGAGGGAAAAGCTGGACATTCTGCGAAAATCTGGACAGTTGAGAGGTATATTATGCTTGTTAATTGTTACATTAAACAGTGTGTGTGTGTGTGTGTGTGTGTGTGTGTGTGTGTGTGTGTGTGTGTGTGTGTGTGTGTGTAACACTGTATCTATCTATATATCTATATATACATATATATGTGTGTGTGTGTGTATAAGCTGTGCACAAGGCAGGATATTGTCATATAATGATGTTTGTCTCCATCTGGTGTTTATATTTGATACTGCAAGTTTCTTTCTGAATTGATTCATTTGAGATGCTATTTTGATTTATTCATTCACTATTGTTATGTGTTTTGCACTTTCTTTACTGGACTTCTCTTCTATTTATTTTTGTTTCATCGGTTTGTTTTATATCGCCTGCAATATTTCTTTGACAGCTATAACAGATATTAGTGTAGTGTGTTTGTGTGTGTGTGTGTGTGTGTGTGTGTGTGTGTGTGTGTGTGTGTGTGTGTGTGTGTGTGTGTGTATGTGTGTGTGTGTGTGTGTGTGTGTGCTCTCTGCTTACTACAGAGTACTTGGAATCATAATGTTAAATCTGCATCATAAATGCATTTTTTATGTACTTATTTATAGCTTTGTGTTTGCAATCTGGATTACTTGCTGGCAGTAGATGCCATTTGTTATCTGGCAAAAATTATTTTTATTAAGATACTTTTCCATTAAACAATCTTGTGGAATATGCTATTACAAGATACAAAGTGGTGTAACAGTACTTAGGGTGAGTAAAAAAAAAAAAGACCACAAAGCAGTAATCCCTTCAGTTCAATATGCAGTCGATCTAAGGACAACAAATGAGTGTGAAAACTCTTGCCTTTCTTAAAAATCCCTTTTATTAGCGATTCCTGGTTTTAGTTTAATAAACTTTAGAAAGTTTAAGATTTGTATGCTCCTGATGGGAATGATAGTTTCTTTAGAGATACACAAATGTTGGATATTACTGTTCAATGCATTTTAATGTCTGGAACTTTTAACAGAGTTGCCTAACTATCTATCAATACTTTATGAGAAAATGACTAACCCTTTATGTAAGTGATTAAGTGAACAGGTGTGCCTAATTAATCTTAAATAATGGATGAAATGTAGATCAGTGACTTGGGAGGATGAATAGTCTCCAAAAGGGTACTAATGTACAGATATTTCCCATACAAAAAACAAGCCTGAGGCTTTATGCAGTATATTAAGCTGCCTTGATGGCTGTCATTTTTTACACATGCTAAATATGGCTTTGTTGTTTAGTAAACATAAAAAAAGCAAATGAAAAGTGAAAAGCAAGGTGTGTGTATGCATGCATGTGTAAGTGCGGGAATGTATGTGCACGTGTCTGTGTCTGTCTTTGTGTATGTGTGTGTGTAAATGTGTGTGTGTACATGTGTGTGCGTGTGTGTGTGTGTAATTAGTAGGCAGAGAGAGAGAGAAATAGAGATCAAGCAAGTCAGTGAGAAAAAGAGAGCAGGTGAAAGACTGGGCACATATCTGGTAAATTCTTTGCTCAAGAATTATGGTTAAAGACCATAATATAGGGGAAAAGACCTAGGGCTGGATTCATTAACAGCTGCAAGAAGTGCAGTTATAATGTTGGCAGCACACCACACTGCCAACACATTGAGCCAGATTCAGGAAGCCTCCGTGTAAGAGTTATAACTCTTACACGGAGGCTGCAGTTAAACGGTGTGATGTCAGCATGTCATGCATATGCATGAGGTACATGAGACATGCTGAATCACACTAGTAACTCTTACACGGTCCGTGTAAGAGAGTAGGGGGCATGTCCGTAGGCTAAGCCCTGCAAGCGGACACGCCCCCGGAAGACTAGAATGACTGAAAGTAAACAGCCACGAGAGAGGCCATGGAAATGTGAATAAACACACTACACAACACATGCCCCGACAGACCATCAGTGTATAAAGTGCAGAGATGTTATAAAATTAAATTAAAACCTGTTTTATTTTTTTTAACCCCGTAAATATTTGCTACTGTGTGCGCTCGTGCGCGGGTGTGCTACTAGCGCAATTGCAGTTAGCAGTCAGTGGAAAAGGATATAAGAACTAAATATGCAAAGTAAGCCAAGAAGTAATAGCTTAGCGGTAGAGTTGCTGGCCTACGAGTAGGCAGGCAGGGTTCGAGCCCCCACAACAACTTTTTTTTTTTTTTGTAAATAAGCACTAAAAAGCCCCCGACAGTATTGTACAAATGTAAGTATTCCCTTTTGTAAAATGGAATGAAATGGAGCATATATTTAGAAGTAACACAATAATAAAAATAGTCAGAAATGTACTGATAGCTAAGCTGCTGTGAGACAGACTGCCCGTAGCTGAGTAGTGTTTAAAAAGCTGCAAACTGCGTGCCCGTTGCTAAGCACCGGTTTAACAGGCTGAAACTGTTTACAACTAGCTGTGCTGAGCTGAACATGTGTGTCACTAGCCAATTAAGGTTTATCCCAGTGCACACCGTTTGCGTGTTGCTCCCACAAGCTAACTGCCAGTGCGCATGCGTTTGCTCCACGCAAACGAGCGCAGACCTGCTTTTAAGTGCTTAAAAGTGCTTTTAGCATGTTTGATTGACAGGTCCTCAACTCATTTCTGTCAGGAAAATCAAAAATCAGTTGGCAGATTCGAACCCAGGATACCATGCACTAGAGTCAAGGTACTAAACCACTAAGCCATGACAGCAATACCTAGAAATGCAGAAATAGCATATATATGGGATAAAATCCAGAATGGAGCATGATAAAGCATTTTCAGTGAAGTAGATACAATTCCAAAATGGCCAATCAGAGAAATGTGCGGGAAAAGCGGCATATATAAGCCCCATAGGCGGGAATACACAGCAGAAACAATTGTAGAACAGACCTGCAGTCAGAATGAGTGGAGTAGGTGAGGGACGTTGCTTTCGAGCACAGCGTTGGGGCGTTGAGGAGTCCAGATACATGGTCTGGCTCCTTGTCCATCATCACGAGGCCCAACTCATGCAGGGCCAGGTCTCATGGGGAGCGTATAGGGCAGAGGCATGGGACCAGTTGGCTCGTGATCTGACCAGTGCTATTGGCATTCCACGCACTGGTGAGCAGGTCCATCACCACCATGCAGACCTGAAGTGACGCAAGCAAGACCAGTTGACCGAATGGATCCAGGAGGCCCGGGATATGCCCAACGCCCCACTACTGAGTAAGTTACATTTTGCTTATGTATGTAAGGATTTCAACTGGCTGATACCATGGAGATGTGTAGTCCAATATTACTTCTTTCGTATTACAGCTGCAGGTGTCCGCTCTGCGAACCACGAGATGTATGCCCGTAGGCTGGTGCGGCTGCACCACCATGCAGGTTAGTAACCCCACCCATTACTTGTAAATAAATATTATACTGTAGCATGTATCAGAACACTGCAGTGTATTGATTAAAAGTAATATAATGTGCAAGCAAGAATTGAAAGTCTGCAGGTATGGCTGCAACAAGTTCATCAGTATGCAAGTGTAACTGGAAATATAATTGATAGAATTAAACAGTGCTGTAATACAGATGTCCCGCCATTAATTAAATATAGTGTAACCTGCAGTAGTCTCAAGAGTACAGCTTCAGAATCTGAGGTAGTCATATGTGAGATATATCCCCTGTTGAAATGCTGAATCATGACAGAAGTGAGGCTGTTGGAAAGTGTTTGAATCACCACCAGTCTAACATGTGAACAAAGCCTAGAAGTACCAACCTGAACTGTGAAGTTGCAGGATGTGTGAGAGTGACAGAAAGGGTCATGTATGAATAAATAAAGTAGCAATACCCCTGAATATAGTAGCCCCAGTGTGTTTCTACAGAACTAAATGCATGTGGGAAGTACATCTTAATATCCCAAACTGATTTCAGTGTGTCAGAATCTGGAATGTCTAGGCCAAATTCTGTATATGGTGATCACAATAAACAATTTGCAGATAGAATGAATGATTATCTGACAGACTAAACAGCCATAGTTGTCCCCTGTCCTGTCATCAAAGTGTAGCAGGATGATGTATCTGATCAGATTCAAAATAAGTAGGATAGTGATGTATTTGTAACAGGTGTAGCATGACAGTCAAATAAAAATTATTTTGAAACATCAGCCTCAACTTAATTGTGTACCTATTACAAATGTAAATCAATGTGTAACATATGAATGTGTCATCACTTTCTATCTCCACCCAACCCTATAATTCCATATAACAACACCCACTAAATAATGGTATGTGAACATTTCATTAATCGTGGACATTTGTCCGTTTCAAAAATATATGCATGTCTGTTTGTGCATGTGCCCTGTTCATACCTGCAAATTTGATGGCCTGTTGCCATTAATCAACCCTGCATGTTGTTTGACTGTGTATTTCTGTTCAAATAATGCATGTGATATTGATATGCCCCTTGTTCAATGGTGTTAATATCTGGGTGTTTGTTTGATGGGAATACCAATGCATGCTGTTACAACTAATCTGAATGGAATAAAATACCACTAACCCAAACTAACATAACTACTCACAAACCTAGAACGCTTGGGAAGGCAGGTCCCAGCGGACCCACCTCTCCCACCTCAGCTGGCGACTGCACCTGGCACTAGTGCCCAGGCCGGACCCCTCCTGTGGCCCTGTGCCACCTTCGGTGGAAGCGCTGCAGGGGTGGGGCCCGTCCCCCTCTGCAAGTGTGGCGGAGGGGTTCCCACTCACCCTCCAAGGTGTCCGGTCTGTGGTGCGAAGGAGATCCAAGACTCTGTTCTTGGGCCCCTCACCAGCTCGAGGCTCGTGTGGCACAGCTAACGGCCCCGCCATTGCCCGCCTACACAGCCCCCAGCACAGCCCGTCCTGGGCTGTGAAGGAACAGTGGCAACTGCCTATGGGTGGGGATATCAGTTCCACTGTTGCCATCTGTGGGCTCATGCATCTTGGATATCCCAACCTCCGTCCCGTCAATTGTGTAACCCCCATGTGTGTCATACACGCCCCTGTATCGTCTTGTCTGTCTTGTCTGTTAACCTACCCAACCTACCTCCCCAGCTATACCGACTTCCTTCACCTGACATACCACTCTCACCTGAAAAAAAAAAAGGGCACTCTGTACCCACAAAAATTACGCCCATACATAGCTGTCCATGTCGCACACATGTCTGCTTGACATTGAAACAGTTAATTACAATTGGCTCTACAACAAATATTAATGTTGTCCTGACACCTCTCTCAGGGGTGAAAGGTTTCCAATGTCTCACCAAAATACATGGAAATGCACAGCTGTTGCTGCCAAAGACATGGGCATCTATGGGCCTTACCTACATCCCTCCTGCAAATCCCACGCTTGTTTCCCTACTGTCTTACCCTCTTTGTGACCCCTTTTCACCACTTTCCTGTCACCCCTTTTCTTTTCTTTCAAAGAAATTAGCGCGGGTGTGCGCTTGTGTTAGCGGAGCTCACCGCCAGTGCGCATGCGTGAGCTCCGCGCAAATGAGTGCAGACCTGGTTTAAAGTGCTTAAAAGTGCCTTTATGGCACTTTGATTGACAGGTCCTGTACTCAGTTTGAAAGTTTGCAAAGAAAAATACATTCTCACTGTCAGTCTTGAACCCAGGACCTTGGCAACATTAGTCTGTATGACCTACCACTAAGCCATGCTTGATTTACAAGAACGCAGTGCTAAAATAAATATAACATGTAATAGTAGGAATCAGTATAAATGCAATATAGGAGATGTACTATCCGAAGCAAGTCAGGCAGAGTTTTAATGGCCAAATTACTGGATTCCCATACTAGTTCAGTGCTAACAGATACAGCCCTGCTACTTGTTAGCTTGTACATAATACTGTAAGGTAATGTACATATATGAAGGTACGTATATCTACACATACATATATATAAATATATATAAATACATATGAAATATAGTTGTAGGTGTCAGTATCCATACACACTCACTACAGGAAATAGTGAACATAAATGCAGCAACCTGAATCTGCAACACAGCCTGACCCCTGTGTGACCTACTTACCCTTCTAACTGCTTAAAGGTGGCCTCAGCACTTTGATTGACAGGTCCTGTACTCAGTTTGAAAGTTTGCAAAGAAAAATAAATTCCCACTGCCAGTCTCTTCATAACATTAGTCTGTATGACCTACCACTAAGCCATGACTACCTTACAAGAACACACTGCTAGAATAGATATAACATGTAATAGTAGGAATCAATATAAAGGCAATATAGGAGGTGTACTATCCAAAGCATGTCAGGTAGAGTTTCAATGGCCAAATTACTGGATTCCCATACTAGTTCAGTGTTAACAGAAACAGCCCTGCTACTTGTTAGCTTGTACATTATGAAGGTATGTATATCTACACATACATATATATAAATATATATTAATACATATGAAATATAGTTGTAGGTGTCAGTATCCATACACACTCACTACAGGAAACAGTGAAGATAAATGCAGCAACCAGAATCTGCAACACAGCCTGGCTCCTGTGAGACCTACTAACCCCTTTAACTGCTTAAAGGTGCCTCCAGCACTTTGATTGATAGGCCCTATACTCAAGTCAAAAGCAGAATATAAGCATACTAGTAGGCCCTACCATAAGACCATTGTAACACTAGTCTGTATGACCTACCACTAAGCCATGACTCTCATACAGGAATATAGTGCTAAATAAGTGGAACATGTAATAGTAGGAATGAAGATAAAGGCAATATAGTATGTCTACTACCCAAAGCATCCAAAACAATGACACTTTCCGCTTGGAGTTAATGCTCCGTAGTGAACAGCCAAAATAAATCGTAAAAATAAAATACTGAGGAGCAAAACAATGAAGGAGTATATGTACCAAAGTCCCATTCAAAGAAATATTCGTTGTAAGAATGTGATGAAATCCAGGACACTCAAATAAAACTGAATAAATTTATTGTAGTAATTATATATATGTGACACACTAAACTTCATAAATTTTCTGCAACAAAACATAAAAGACAATAAATATCTAAATGTACATGCAGCAGAATAAATATAGGGAAAAAATAACTAAAAATAAGAAGCGTATAATAAGGGAACATCTGTAGCCCTTTATTTATTATGTCTCAAGCTCCTCATTTTTAACAATGGTCTCAAAGGAACTTTACCACTTCCCGTGTATTATACCAAAGATATAGGTCCCATTAAGGACATTTTTTACAAACATTGGCATGTACTTTCAGTAGACCCTAAAATTAAGGAAATTACAGGTGATAGACCCAAATTTGTCTATAAGAACAAAAAGAATTTAAAAAGTCTTCTTTGTTATCCTAAAATGCAGGGTTATAAGTATTGCATGGAGCAGAGTTTTACCAAACCATGCAATACGTGCAATTTTTGCTCATTCATATCCACGGATAACATATTCGTACATCCTTTGGGATTAGGAGAATTTAAGATTAGGGCCCAAGGAGACTGTATGACTAAAAATGTGGTATATCTGGCTACATGTGACTTGTGTCAAGCTTTTTATATAGGAAAAACGAATCGCTGTCTGAGGGACAGGATTCGTGAGCACATATATCATGTCAGGAAGGGGAACTTGCACAATGCCTTAGCCAGACATGTACGTGATGTAGGTACTGAGCACTCCTTTAAGTTTAGGATTTTAGAACGGACATATACTAACATCAGGAGAGGAGATATAGATAATTACACTCAAGCCAGAGAAACACACTGGATAATTAAATTTAGATCTGACGTGTCACCAGGTCTCAATGGTAAAGTTCCTTTGAGACCATTGTTAAAAATGAGGAGCTTGAGACATAATGAATAAAGGGTTACAGATGTTCCCTTATTATACGCTTCTTATTTCTAATTATTTTTTCCTTATATTTTTTCTGCTGCATGTACGTTTAGATATTTATTGTTTTTTATATTTTGTTGCAGAAAATTTATGAAGTTTAGTGTGTCACATATATATATATATTTTTTTTGTAGACACTCCTTCATATGTAAATGTTTTTACATTGCATTGAGGTATATGATTTAATGCATCAATGTGGTTTTAATGAATGACTTTTAATGTATTAAAATAATGCGAATTAGTATTCATAATTTTCGCGCCCTTTTTAGGTATTTAAATCCGTGTCTTGAGTATTTTGTTGTATGAGGTCTGAAGAAGCTAACCAGCGAAAGCGCTAACCTACTCAATTACTACAATAAATTTATTCAGTTTTATTTGAGTGTCCTGGATTTTATCACATTCTTACAACGAATATTTCTTTGAATGGGACTTTGGTACATATACTCCTTCATTGTTTTGCTCCTCAGTATTTTATTTTTACTACCCAAAGCATGTCAGGCAGACTTTTATAGTCCCAATTACTGGATTCCCATAATAGTGTAGTGTTAACAGAAACAGCCCTGCTAATTGTTAGCTTGTACCCAATAATGCCAGCTAATGTACATATATGAAAGTATGTATATGTACACAGATATATATATATATTTATATAGCAATACATATGACATATAGTTGTAGGTGTCAGTATGCATACACACTCAGTACAGGGAACAGGCAAGAGAAATGCAGCAACCTGAATCTACAACACAGCATGAAGCATGGGAGATGTACTAACCTTCACACTCACAGAACACTGTCAACAGCATACCAGCATGGTCCACGCCCTACAATCTGAAAGGGCAACGCCTATCTCACATACCCTTATATAGCAGTGTCCTGAAATCACAGTGAGACATGCAATCAGTACACACCTGGCTGCATGCAATTAGCAAATGCTGCCTTACAATTGGTGCAGAGGCCATCACATGGACCTATGCAGATACCTACAAAAGCATTGAGTACCCACACTACACTCATGCAATACATTCATTGCACAAAACCTACAGAGAAAGAGAGAGAGAGACAGAGAGAGAAACAAACAAATATAACGACAGCCAGCAGCAAAAGCAGCAAACAGCAAGCAGCAAGCAGCAAGGAGCAAGCAGCAACAAGCACCACTGGCACAGCAACAGCTGCCACAAACACAGGTAATGCAAAGTAGCAGGTTAATCCTGTGTATACTGTGACACCTCCAAATGTATCATAGTTCACTATCTATAGGTATGTCCATGAGATAGGTTGTGTGTACATAGTCCAGAAATATAAACATATGTAATATTGCTGTACATGTTGCCCATACTTAACACTTCCATAGCTTAGAACACAAGGCCAGTTGTGCATATGATGCAGTAGTTCCCAGGGTCAGTAGAGGTTCCTCCTTATTGGTGTGGGACCACTGTGTATGTATGGCACTGTTCAGGTACATATCCTGTAGTATGGCCAGGGATTAATATCAGTCTGTCATGTGGTGCTATGTCCTCCAGGGGTGAATGTAGCACACATCCAGGGATACCATTTCGTAACAGTGATGCTATGTGTTCTGCAATGATGAGGGTGGCTCTCACCTGGACATGTGAGAGGATAGGGAGGTGACAGTCATCTGGGATAACTAATACCACATGTGTAGGAGAATGGGGGGGTACCTGCACCTAAACTGTCTGCAACAATGTTGCCAATATCTGTGCATTTGGTGAATGTGAAGCATCTTAACACTGCTGACCACAGATGCCTTGCCGTCATGTGAATCTGCCCTCTGCTGCAGTAGCCTCCTACTATTGTTATACAATATGCCTGTATCTGTAGTCCACTGGACAGGATTAATAAGTGGTGTGCAGTTGTTCTGGGTTAGATATGTGTGTGCACAGTACATGCAGTATGTGGGATGTCTGTGGTAAGCATATGCAAAGGTGCTGGCGGTGTGTGTTGTGGCTTCCATTGGCCCAATGGGCTGCATGGATAGCATCACTGTCATAACTAGTGAATAACTGTGTAATTACATGCATACATAGCAAGGTAGTGTACTGTGCTTGTGGTGTTGTTCGGATATGTATATCCAGGCTGAGTAATGTGTGTCCACATCACAGGGTTGGATGGCAACACACATCCAGTATGTAGGGATGAACACCCAGAATGTGTCAGGCGTGTCGCCTGTGCAGAAGTATCCGCCATTACCTGTGCATCCCCCACAACACACACACATGCAACATATGGCAGAAGTACTATAGCAGTACACACATGTTCATAGGTTCATACTAGGCTATTTGCCCTAGGGCATTGGTAAGCCTAGTAGAATGTGTTTGTCTTCGCCACCCAATTACAAGTTATGCTGCTATGCCCTTGTCCAACGTTAGTATACTGTGCCTCTGTCTAACAGTGACATAGAAGTGATACCTGGGGTACAACTATGATCTCCATCCACTCATCCAGATTCCTATGGAAGAGAGTCAATGAGGGACTCTGCCTAACCAGTAGTGTGAGCTCATTACAGAGTGAAGGAAGCCTCTCAGTTAGGAATATGCCCCTCCAGCATGTCCATGTATGTCAGTGCTGAGGTCCAGCTCTCCTGAACATGTGGCTGTATGGGACTCTGATTGCCTGAGGTGCAGCATGTTCATTACTGCTGGGTAGGACATGGCTGTATATGGCACGCACAGATTGCCTCTGAACAGGCAGTATGCCACTGAGTCCAGCTGGATTTACTTTACCTGGGCAGCATATGACATCTGTGTGAGCCATTGCATCCCCTTGATGAGGTACTGTTGTCCTGTACCAGTTGCTGTAGGTGTCTGGTTAGGTACATCCCAAAAGGTGCATTGTACGCAATTATAGGCCTGATGATGGATGAGTAAAGAGGCACAATGACCTCCCCTGCCATACATGTGAATCCCTCATGATTAGCTGGGCTATATAACATGTCTTTCAATCCATGTTGGCCATGTGGTTGACAAATGACAGACCGCTACCATGTTTCTTCCCCAGGTCCCCAACTACGTCTTCTGTACTCAATGGCCTAACACCTATGTTGTACTGTGCCACCAATGTGGGGGCGTGGGAATCCGCATTGAATACTGATACTCCCCCTCCCTTGTTCAAGTGTTGGGGCCGACAAGAATGGTAACAGCTATAACTTAGTAGTACTGGTGTGCTCCTGTGAAACCTGAAACAGGTTCATGTTACTGCACAGATATTGATGTCCAGAATGTTAAGTAGGGTTTTGAGTGCGTGCATCCTTAGGTCTAGACTTCCAGTGTTGAGTAGCATCACTCTTACTTCCTCATCCTTTGTGATACAAATGGATGTGGGTTTGCCTTATGAGCCTTGCCTAATACAGGCACTATGGGTGTAGCAAGAGGCTCTGCCAAATTCCAATAGGACAGGGGTGACAGGTGCAAGCTGTCCCTAGCAAAGCATACCACCCCAAGATGGCAGGCATTGGCACACCTGTGAATGACACCAGTATGTCAGTCAATTGTTGGAAGGGATCATCGTGCCTTGATATTGTGGCATCGTTCTAGGTGAGGGTAGGATGCTACTCAAGGTCAGGGTCAAACTGTCTTGGGCTACGTGCTCAGAGAGCTCTGTACTGTCTCATGTCATGTAGTCCAGGGAGGAATGTGTCAGGCCATTCACATCAGCATGGACATTGAGTCATACCTGTACTTGCCTTGGGGTTACCTGAGTGTTTGTGTTATGTGGCAGGTCATAGTGCCCGACAGGCTGCACACCGTGACCTTCACCTCGTTAAGCCTGGTGAACGTGATGTTAGTGTGCCTGATGATAGAGGCACCTAATACAGGTGTATGAGATGTGTTGTTTACTGTTAATGGCTGTGAGTGTTCAGCACATTGGCTTTGTGTGATATGTGTTGCACATGTGCGTTTCCGTGGTAGTGGTTGCCTGGATGTCTGCTTAGGAGGTCTCTGCTGCATAGGCAGAGCTGTGGTCCGAGCCTACAAGTATGTTCATGTGTGATCATGTGTTAGGTCCGCTGTTGTGGTAGGTCTATGTGAGACTGGAAGTGTAGTGAGTGGTCTCCTTCGCCACCTGACTGGTTATGGCGGTATTGAGTAGACAGAGCCTAGCCTCCAGTTTGGTATATGGTTGCATCACTCACATGAGTTTGAATTTGTTGTTAGGAGGGGGTTGTCTGTGTACATGCAGCTGTTCTAACATTGTCTCTGGAGTACCACACTCACCAGCTGGACTGGGGAGGGAACTGACAACTGACCTCTGGACATGCTAGAATACTATTGTGAATTCTGTAATAATTAATGATTGAAAACAAGGTCCAGTGGGGAGTGAGGGGGGTACTGACATTACCTACAACTGCTGACTGATATAAAAGCGTCAGTGAGCAAGTGCCAGGTAACCTAAGTGCAATGTGTCACAATTAAGTAAATGCAACAATGAGAAGCAGTCACTTGTTGTCATGTGTAACATGGAAATACGTACAGTAAGCAATGCAGATATCAGTAGTGAGTCACAGACGTGTTGAGAAGCTGTGTACTATGTGGAAGTAGCATACCAGTGAAATAACAAGCTAACAAATAACAAGCATATAAACAAAGGTAGATCCAGGAGGCCTGGATGTAGTGGTTGCTACAGCAAACAAGGTGTAGCAATGTCAGTAAGATACAGCTCAGATATGCAGGCACTATAAACCTGAAACCAGATGTCCCCAGCTATGAATGGCAGAGTACAGCCTATTGTCACACACGAGTGCAGACCACAAACCTTGTTAATGTTAAATAACTGGCCTGAAGGCCAACTGCCCATACCAGAACTAATACACTTGTACACTGGGCCCTCAATCAGCAGTTCCCAACTTCAATGGATGAAAGATATGTGTCCTGCCACCACAGTGCTTGCCACCAACCTCCCTAATGTAAAACAACTGGTCTGAAGGCCAAGTGCTTAGTACAAATGACATAGAATGATAGCTACACTGTAATCAAGTTTTAACCAAGCAGTAATAAGTAGAAGTTAATACTCCCTGTATAGAATGTGTACCATGTATTGTTGAGATACTATGCTGATAACCTGTTTGTGTACCTTTCCAGCTTGACATGGCTCCAAAAGGAACCCATCATATTCTGCTGCAGAGGATGACGTGATTCACCAGAGCCTGGTGCGTGACTATGCCATCCTGTTCTCACGCACCACCCAGAATCAACAGGAGAGGTCTGCACTGTGGCAAAACCTCGTTAGCAGGATAAATGATGTTGGCATGCATGATAGGACATATGAGCAGGTGAGACATCACTGCAGTGATTTGATTAGAAATGTCCGCCAGCGTGCTGCAGATATCCGCAGGCAACAGGTTGCCACAGGTGGGGGTGCCACATCCCCCTCACCAGACAGGAGGGGCTACTGCTAAGTGTTGTGGATCCAGCCCCAGAACAACAACAGCAACACTCATGCATCATGATGGAGGTTGGATCCACACAGCAGCAAGACACAGAGCGTGTAGGTAAGATGCCATATTCATTTATTGTTATTACTTTTACATTTGTTGACCCAGATAGTCTAGCTGGATATATGTCCATTTTCAGTAGAGGCCTGTGGAGAAAAGCTCCACACATAACGTAATAAAGGCAGACAGACAAGTTGTTAATACAGACAGCCAACATGATAGAATTGTACACCAGCCTGTTAATTAAATCAACATACATGTAAGGAACTCAAACAGTTTAGAGTCATACACAATGTACCGTTGGTTTCAAAGCAATCCTACCTAAAGCATAACGGTTATGCAATAAGGCAAAAGCCATAAACATAATAGTTAGGGCTCAGAAGGGTAGAGAAGTAGAAGGAATATTAAAGATACAATGATATGGAAGAGGCAGGAGTCAAGAAGGGAAGTGAGGAAAAGAAGGAAGACAGTCAAGAGGAGGTGGGAGGGATGGGAGAAGTAGGTCAGAGCATAGAAGGACATCAAGGTGAAAGAAACAGGGTAGAAGCTAGTTTCTATGCACAATGAGGGATTAAAGGTAAAGAGAGGGTAGGGAGAGGGACGTTAGCCTGGACTCCAAGAAGAACAAAGCCAGTGGTTTTGGAAGTACAGTTTGAGTTGTCGTTTGAAGAGAGGTAAGGGTGAGATTAGAGTTAACTCCTGGTATGTACATATGACTGTTCTGTACACTGTTACTTCATGCATGCATAAGGTGTGCATGTGGTATGTATCTGTCATCATGATATATATACAGACATTATGTGCAGCTGATGTGTATAAAGGAACTAGTGTACTACTGTACTGTATCATGTGCAAAACAAATGGCACACATGTGCCCACTGACATTACTCTCTTCACACTTCCAGGTCCCTCCCATCTAGCAACGAGGCAGGCCATACATGCTGGTGAGTCTTTTTAACATTATCTGTAAAACAATTTATAAAACTAGGAAGAGTAGTGTAACTCTGTAGTAGACATGCTGATGACTGTGTTCACAATACCTGTAATACACAGTTGTAGTAAATTGAGTAGTGTGACACGGTACTGATGTGTGTGTTTACTGTGGGGTGTGCAAGTGTGCCTGTGCCCAAGTGTGCATGTGTGTTAGTGTCCATGAGTGCATGTGTCCATTTCTGAATGTGTGCATTAGTATTGAAGTGCATCTCTGTCAAATATGTATTGAGACTGTAATCTGTGTTCCATGTTTTCCTCCCGTAGTTTCTGGTGCTGCTCTGGTGACCTGCAGCAGGGAACCTGAATCTTGTGCCCCAGGTACTGATGATGATGAAATGTCTGTAATGGTGCAGGAAGGTGTGTCTGGGTCCACCATTGGTCAGCCAATTGACAGTACACAGCTTTCAACCCCGTCAATGCACACAGTCATCCTGCCGTTACATCCTTTGTCACCATTATCCCTAGGTGATGGACAGTCTGCAGTGGGCATAGATCAGGGTAATGTGGTACCTGTGGTACATGCATCCCCACAAGGCAGCCATGAGCAGGGGCCTCCAATGGTACCACGCAGACAGTCGCCCATGGGTTCTCGTGGGGGCATCCGTGGCCGTACTGCCTCTGGCCGACGTACCCAAGGAGGTATGTCAACCTCCACTATGTTTCGAACTGTCATGCAGGCACGGGCACGTATAGAAAGGTACACCAGACAGAGTCTGAGGGAGCTGAGAGCATGTCGCACAGCCATGACAGACGGCATGTGTGACGTTGCGAATGCTATCCGTAACTTCTCAGATGTCGTTGACAGATGTTGTGGGGGCATAGAACAGCTGCTCCACAACCAGATGTCCATGGGCCAGGGCGATGGTGTGCATTTGCGACGTCGACGTGGTCGTATGCCAGCAACAGCACCAGCTGGCAGTGGCCTCGGATGACAACAGGCCCACTCGCGCACCTCAAGTGCCAGCACCAGCCCCAGCAATGCTGGGGCTGTGCTGTCATCAAGACGCCCCAGGAGACCACGTGCACGTGGCTCTGGACAGTCCCAACAGGGAACTGTGTCCAGTCAACACACCCCTGCTTCCGATGACAGTACCCAGTCTGGGTTAGTACCGGATACGGCCCGTAGCACCCCTGCCAGGCACAGGTACCGTGTCCGTGCCCACAGACACTGATCTGGATGACCTGACAGGTGCAGTCTGTGGCTGTCCACAAAACCCTGTACATGGCAGCCATTATGTGGGACTGTGTGCGTGCTTACACACATGCAGAAACCTAACACCTAGGGCAAACACATACACACACACACTGCACCAACACGGGCCCACCCTGTAGTCCCGGCCCTCACAAACACACATACACACACATGTCAATTGGTGTTACCAGTGGCTGGCTTGGGCATACCTAACCCACACCCTGTGCATATGATGACACTGTGCCACCTCCTGCATACTACAACATCGTGCAGGTAAAGGTAAACACGTTGCTGATGCACAGGGTGACTACATAGATGTGTATAAGTAGTAACATGTTGGTAACTGTTCACTGTTCCAGTATAATTGTGTGTATATCCCAGCAGTCCTGCTGCAGTAACTGTATGAATGTCCTCAATTGTTATCTGCACCCATACTACTTACCAAAGTGTACCAGCTGCACACCATCACATGCTAACATTGACTATGGCAATGCACATCTTGTGCTGTTATGTAGATTCAGCTATATGTATCTGTTCTGTCACACATGCATTATACACACCCTGCTACCCACACACATGCACACGCTCACCTGCCATTCCCATTATTTATCACCCTACATGAGTAGCTGTTGATACATGACAGGTACACATTTGAGAAGTGCACTATGTTGTTTACTACTGGCGTCCCCTTCTCTACCTGTACTCACAGGGTGCAGGCAACCTCATCAGTTGAAAGATGTAATGTGCATGAGGTACTGTAGTACCCTGATTGCCACATCAAACATGTTTGCCATTTCGAAATGCACACACAGACACATCCCACATCCACACACTTGCCATATTCAGGCTTCAGAATACTATCTAGGTATATTCGGGTACGTGTGCGTGTTACAGTAGCATGTAACACTATACTGAGTACTGGCAGTTGTCTGTTGTCATGTTGTCTGTATAGAATAAAAGAATTGTTTGATTATCCTACTCCGTTTTGTGGACATTACTTGAAGAAGTGTTACCTTACATGTGTTATTGGTACCACCACCTTCTCTTTTGTAGTTTTGTTTGTATAGGGTGCTATCAACATCACTGCCTGTTAAGGGTAATGACCACCCTGCAGTGCATAGCCCCATGTGGCAAATGCCACATCCCACCCCATCATTGTGCACACACACTAACCCCACCAACAGTAAAACACATACTTTCCATTTGCAAGATTCAAACCCATACCTAACTGTGTTATGACAGTAGAAACAGACACATTAGCAGAGTGTGCTATTTGCAGTAATTGGAGAAGCCCTTACTAATGCTGTACTTAGAGGGTGCTGACATCATCTGTGTGTAGGAGGAGGGATGTGCACCCTGTAGTGTGTTCTCCCAGTTGGCAAAAGGCAGCTAAGCCTCCCAGCATTGTGCACACACATAAACCCCACTCATACATTCCCTTTGCAGGATTCAAACCCCTACCTAACTAACGTTATGACACTGGAAAGACGATTAGCAGAGCGCTATGCAAATTACTGGAGAACTTTACTACAGGTAATATAGTTATACAGTCCTGACATCATCAGTGTTTCAAAAGGGGGATCTGCATCCTGTACTGTACTGTCACAGTTGCTAATAGGAACATTTCCCACACACACATCGATGTGTTTGAGGTTTGCATATGTGGGGATCCAGTACCCAGTGTGATTAGTATATGGTTTGATTGCAACAATGAGGATATACTCCCAGTGGTGAGCAGTTTGTACTCATGTTTGTGATGATCAGGTCTAGTATATCTGCCCTCTTGTGGGAAGGTTGGTTACCTGTTCCATAGCCAAAGAATGTCTGATCTATGGGAACCCTAGAGCTTGGGTATTGTGGCTTGTGTAATGTTCACAGTCTATGTATGGGTAGCTGATGTCACCCAGTATGATGGTGTTTGCAGAGTAATCTAAACTCTCCTGTGTCAGCATGAAGGCTGTGTGGGAGTCCTGAGTTTGAGAGGGTGCTGTAAGAGCTCCTCTGTGTCTCTTTCCATGTGGTCCAGGGAGGTATGTCTCAGGTTGTTTGCACCAGCATGGACAATGTCTGCCTCATAGTTGTACTTGCTGTGGAGTGACCTGTGTGCCTGTGTTATGTGGCACATTCTATCACCTGACAGGTAGCTAACTGTGACCCTCACCTTGCTCTGTCTGGAGGGCACGTCTGTCAACAGCTCATGTCAAGCAAGTTCACACCCCTCATAAATGATGTGGAAACCTTCAAAGGCCCAAGGCCTGTTGAAAATATGGACCAGACTGCAGATACCTGTATAAAGGCATTCTATGGACACATTCAGGAATGCATGGATCATGAAGCTACATATGAAAGCATGATCCAATTCTCCAAAGGCAGATGTCCTGGGTGCCGGACACCAGCCATAAACACACTATACAATAGAAGGATGACGCCACTACATGATACAACAACCTCCCAAAATGTGAAGGCACCACTGATGACTATTGGAAGACAACTACAGGCAACCATATGATTGTCTAAGGCCATCTTTGAGAGAGGATTCCACAAGCCACTGAGGATAATCACAAGGCTGCCTGTAGTTATGTTAGTAACCTGGGTGGTACTACCCAGATATGCTCAGAGGTAATCCAAGATGTCACACAAAATACAAAACACACAGACATTGCCATCATCCTAGTGGACAGGTTCAATGCTGCCTTCTCCCCCCACCACACCAAAAGGGCAAATATGTCTCATGGCACACTGCTGCCCCCCCTGACATCACAGATGCTCAGGTAAGAGATGCCCTTCCCAAAGCAATAAACACTGCATCAATGGGACCAGACAGTGTCCCAGGCTGTGTCCACAAGAAGAGCTACACCCGGACATAACACCACTGTTCAATCCCAGCCTTAATACACAATATGTGGCCAGAGAGTGGCATACAGCAACAGTGGTCCCTCAACATTCAGGTGGTGCCTTCCACGGATCCTGGACACTACTACCCATATGTCTGACTAGCTTTGTCTGCAAAGCTATGGCAAGGATCATCATGAACCTCACATATCTAGATATTGTAGACCTACAGACATGTCACCATATACAGTTTGGCTTTGTCAATGGCAAATCCTGCTTCTCAAACCTGTTTGATTTCTTTGAAACAGTCACCAAGGCCACTGTCAATGGGAAGGAGGGCTACACAGCCTACCTGGACCTTGCATAAGCCTTGGATACAATACCCCACTTGTGCCTTCTAGGGAAGCTCACCAGTGTACATATTAACCCCTATGTCACTATGGGTATTGCACAGTGGCTCAAGGGCAGAACACACATGGTAGAATTGCTGGAGCCATGTCAGCCTCCAACGTGGTATAAGTGGTGTCCCACAAGGCACAGCCCTGGGAGCTGTCATGTTCATTATATATTTATCATAGGTACAGGCCAACATGGAAGTATTGTGGCTCAGCAAGTCGCAGGTGACTTCAAACCGGACACCATAATCAACTCACCAGCTAACACACGCATCCTCCAAAAGGGACTCTTGCAAACACACAACTTGTGCCACAGCCATGGCCTCAACGTGAATGACAGAAAGCGTATAGTCATCCCCTTTGTCAAACACAAAGTGACCACAACGTACCGCATATGTGTTAATCCATTAAGTGCAGACGAAGGAATTATGGACCTTGGGGTACACAGGTTGATAGCATTCTACCATTTGACAACAACATGGACAAAGTGGTTAGGTAAGCATGTTATATGGGCCACATCATCATGGGATCCACATGTAGATCAGGGGAGGACATTGTGCCCCTTTACTCATCCCTCATCATGCCCATAATTGACTATGATGAACCTGTTGGCATGCACCTTACCAGACACCTGCAGCAACTGGAGATCCCACATATGTACCTCGACAAGGGGATCAAAGGGCTCAAACAGATGCCACATACTGACTGGTTAAAGTAACAGCAGCTCTACTCAGTGACATACTGCCTCTTCATAGGCAATCTGTGCCTGACATAGAAGGCCAGGTCATACCCTCACTTAATGGCCATGCTGCATCTCAGAATATCCAGATCCCACCAGGATACATGCTGGAAATACATGAACCTCAGGAGTGATATACATAGGACATGCTGGAGGGGCACATTCACAACTCAGAGGCTCCCTTCATTCCTGAATATTATCCTAATAGAGGTTAGGCAGACTGACTCAGTGACTATCTTCAAGAGTGATATTAATGACTGGATGTGACATTGTAGGGTTACCCTGGGTATCACTTATGTGTCACTGTGAGACAGAGGCACAGTATACTAACCTTGGAAAAGGGCATAGCAAGACAGATTCACAATGCATGTTGAAAGGCACACATTCTGGCTAGGTGGATACATGCCCTGGGCAGACATCTCTGTACGAACCTATGGACCTATGTATCTTTTTCACCATTGGCCCTATGTGCTGTTAATCACCAATGTAATCTCAATACTATGGTATGCAAGGTCAGTTATCAGTCACCTCTATGGTACAGTTGTGGAATATGTGTGTCATGTAGTAATGTCACAGCTGCCACATGCACACAGTCAACCCTATCCCCTACCCATGGATGTACATCACATGTATGAGATGGAAACACATGGCCAAACTGTGGACTAAGCACTCTGAACCCAGTACTGGCATAACCTGTCTGGTGGCATGACATACTACAGTGACAGCAATACCAATCTGATGTGGACCTACACAGACAGCAATACAAGCATGGAAACACAACAGGTCAGTTGTGAAGCCTAAGGATAGCATCCTGCATGACTGGCAGACATCTCTGCGAAAGCTGGCACACAGGCATACGTAGGCCTGCACACAGCGCATAACACATAGCACACAAATCCTGTGTGTCAAAACAAGCACAGTCTGTACAGCTATACAACACTACTGCCACAGTTGTGTTAGGTACTTTATTGTTCAGTACAGTGAGTCAATGCTCACCAGGCTGGAAAAGATGTAGAGTCACAGTGATATGCTCATGGGGCACTATGGTTCACCACATAACACAAACATACAAGTCAGTCAGATGCATGGACACATATGACTCAGTCATTGTCCATGCCACCACAGCAATGTGGGATGTCCCTCACTGGGATACATGATAGGGAACATGGAAGGGATCACTGGGCAAGTGACACAGGCTGGTAGACCCCTGACCTTGGTTGGCATTAGACCCTCACCAGGATTCTGACAAATTACTGAATGCTAATGAATTAAGTGTAGCTACAACACCCTAGCTGAATGGTTCTTAGCATGCAGTCACTGCATTGCTATGGAATACTGTCTTACCACTCCCACAACAGGTGGCATGCGGCTCCTGTACATCAACAACATGTAGACTATATGCCCCAGACCAGGTGTGCATCCCTCACTACCAGGCTGATAGCATCCACATCTCACACTGTATATACACATCCCACATGCAGCACCTGCACAGAGGTCAGTCATAATGTTACCCTGTGCAAATACCATGTATTCACATGTGGCAGGCATCACACATGGTAACTATTGAAGGTCACAGGTACATATATGTATTTGGCACACACATACATCATGTGTGCATTGCCATAACTGTTTTAATCAATGTCATGCATTATTGTGAGTGACAACCCACACATGGACATTCTGTGTGTGCAAAACACGTGACATGTCTGTAATCAAAAAGCCATACATAATTGTGATATCGTTTAGAAAGGGTATGTGCATCCTGTAGTGTGTTTTCCCAGTTGCCAAAAGGGATATATCAATCATACTACTCCCCCCTTCACATGCAGCAACTTGCAGTTCAAACCCTACCTAACTATATTATGACACTAGAGACAGGCATTAAGCGACCTGCTATGTGCATTACTGGGAGATTTCCTTTCCCCTGATATACTTATAGGGTGCTGACATCATCAGAGTTTAGAAAGTGGAATGATCATCCTGTGGTGTGTTTTCCCAGTTGCCAAAAGAGATGTTTCTTTCATACACACTTTTCCCCTTCACACACACTTGCCACCTGTTGGATTCAAACCCCTACCTAACTATGTCATGGCACTAGAGACGGATGCATTAGCACTGGCGCTATTCGCATTGCTGAGATTTCCTTTCCCCTGATATACTTATAGGGTGCTGACATCATCAGAGTTTTAGAAGTGGAATGATCATCCTGTGGTGTGTTTTCCCAGTTGCCAAAGGGATGCTTCTTTCACACACTTACCTCCCTTCACACACACTTGCCACCTGCTGGATTCAAACCCCTATCTAACCATGTCATCACACTAGAGACGGGACGCATTAGCAGAGCATGCTATTTGGATTACTGAGCGATTCCTTTTCTCTGATATACTTATAGGGTGCTTACATGATGTGTCTAGAAAGGGGAATGAGCATCCTCTGGTGTGTTTTCACGGTTGCTAGGAGTAACATTTGGACCAAGTGTGTGAGCATGCCCAGTTCAGCCTTCCCATGGCATGTTGTGTGAAAGATGTCTCATTTATCTAAGTGTGTGAGCATGCCCAGTGTGGGCTTTACATATGTTGAACTCTGCAGCCCATCACATTTGTGGATGAGTGTGACCTTCAACAAATACCTCCAGTTTATGGTTGTGTGTTCTGTGCCATGTTGTGTAGTTACTGTCCAAATGCTTTTTGTGTGAACAAAACAGGGAGTATACTGTGCCTGCAGGGTTTGCATGGGATACTTTGCACACAATTGTCAACATCCGTTCATACTGACCCAACACTATAGCACTGTATAGTGTAGTGTTTCAGTACTTTCACTGTGGTGGTCAGTATCCTGGGCTTTAGTCCTATCACCGCTACATTTCCATAGTGTGCACAACAGCCTGGTTAGGGTCCAGTTGTGCACATCTGCTAAAGGTGGTGCCTCTACAGACCCTGGTAATTACTGCCCCATAAGCTTAACAAGTGTAGTCTGCAAATCTATGGAGAGGATCATAATTGAGCTCATAAACAAAGATATAGGGGACATGCAGACATTGTGCCCATCCCATTTTAGCGGTCAAGGGCAGATCATGCCTTTTGTACTGGGTTGACATCTTCAAAACAGTCACTTAGGCCATTGTTGGGGAAAGGCAGTCCATACAGCCTACCTTAGCCTTGCAACGCTTTCAACACAATACCCCACTCAGGTATTGTGTGAAAACCCTAACAACTGAAATGTAAACCCATATGTCACAAGATGGGTTGCAAACTGGCAAGGACGGGACCCACAGGGTTGGAGTTGCTGGCACTATGGACTCAGGCTGGTCACAGATGGTGTCACATAGGCTCAGTCCTTGGCCCCATTGTTTGTCATGTACTTCCCAGAAGTACAGGCCAACATGGGAGGACTTTGGATGACAATGTTTTAGGATGACTGCACTGGCCGCGTGGACGGAAGGAGTGCATCAGATACGGATATCCTTCAGAAGGACTCACAGTAACTGATAGCTGGTGCCAGGGCCATGGCCTGAAGTCAAAGTGCACAACATGTGTAGACATACCCTTCAGGAAAAGCAAGGTAACCCCAAGCTACCATAAGGTGGCAATCCTCTAAGCAGAGGAGGTTATCATGGACCTGGGGACCCAGGTTGACACTCGCCGCTCTTCCGAGACTCACGTTGCTACAGTGGCTAGAAAGACCTCCTACATTGCCCACCTGATCAGGATGGGATTCACATCCAGATCTAGTGGGTCATTGTTCCCCTGTACTCTTCACTTATCAGACCGGTGATCGAGTAGAATGCCCTATTCTGGCTGTATCTCACCCAACATCTGCAGCAATTGGAGACAACCTGAATGTCCCCCACCTAAAGGATCAAGGAACCCCAACAGCTGCCATATGCTGCCAGACTGAAGACACTCCCACTCTATTCATTCACATACCGTCTGCTTAGAGGTGACATGTGCCTGACATGCGAGGCCATGTCCAAACAGGGATTAATGGACATGCTCCACCTCGAGATAGGCAGATCCACCTGAACCACTAGTGCAGGTGACTTTACACTATAGCAGGGATGTACGTTGGACATGTTGGAGGGATGGAGTTATCACCGGAGACTCCTATGCTGTGGAATACAATCCCGGTCCATGTGAGGCAGAGCACCTTGCTGGCTGTGTTCAAGAGGTATCTTGACCTGTGGATGGAAGGTCATACGTTTATCCCGGGGATCGTCACTGTGTCACTGCTGGAGAGGCATGACAAAATAATGGACACAGTACTGTTTCCATATAAGGGTGGTGTATGCCAATGAACTCTGTGCTAGGCTTATACCTGCCTTAGGGAAGATAGCCTAGTATAAACCTATGTACCTATGAACCTATCTGACCATGTTGTAAGTAGCAACAACCTCATCCAACATCAGTAGTGTATTCCACAACATGGGTGTACATTGGCAAACACTACCGATGTGCCCTAGGCCATTTCTAATGCTAGTTGGAGAGTTTGTTTGTCCATCAACACACTGTAAGTGTAGTTTGCCATGACATATGTCTTGTTTAGTATACTGTGCCTCTGCTCTGGTGAGCATGCAACGATTGATACCCGTGAAACCTCCCATCTCCCATCACTCATTAGGATTCCTGTTGAGGGACTCAACGAGTGTCTCTATGGACAACCTGTACTGGTAGTTTACTCCTTAGCGCAAGGGTGGCTTCTGCAGTTTTGGATAATGCAGTACAGCCTGTCCTAAATATGTCAGTGCAGGGTTCCAGGTCCTCATAATGCATAGCTCCCTGCCATTCAGATTGTACAAAGAAGTGCAGCATGCATTGCATTGATTCCAGCTTGGACATGAAAGCTTTCTACATCAGGCACAGCTTGCATCTGGGTGGACAGCATGGCAGTGTGTGGAGCAGCACTCTGTGAAACGAAAATCAGGCTACACATTACATGTAAGTTTCCAGCTCTGTCATACTCCTGGTGAGAGTACTGTTGTGGACTTTACAGGTGCTGGATGTGTCTGCATGAGGAGTACACCCACAGGGGCTATTGTGGTCATATCTAATGCTGATGAAAGATAACTGCAGAACCACAATGACCTCCCCTTAGCTAGATGTCAGACAGCATGGACCATGCAATCACAAATAAAAACAGGACCCCTCTCCACAAAGGGAAAGCAGGTCCTGTCTGGTGGACCCCAGCCATAAACAAAACTGTAATGACAGATGAGGGTTACTAATGCAAGGCATGTAGAGCTACATCTCCAAAAGGGAAGAACAGCTGGTGATCAGCACTAGTAGAAAAGCCACATTATCTCATAAAAGGACATGCAAAGGTCAACTTGGGGACATATAATCACCTATAGACAAATTTGAAGGTAACCACACTAAGCTTTCTTCAGTTATGTTCAGACACCTGGTTGTAGAACCCTCAGATATGCTCTTTCCATAGAGTTTATGTACACAAATAAATATATATTCCAGTGACCTGACAGATATTGGGCAACGATCTCCGTGGACAGCTTCAGTCGCGATTACCCCTCTCCTCACCCCCAAAAGAAGATAGATTATCACTGCTGTAATGTAACCTCACTGTCATCTTGGATGTCCCATGTGAGAGTCAAGACCTCCAGCAAAGACAAAGTACACAGCATCCATGGACCTGCTGGTATCATCCGGTTGCATCGCGGGAACCCAGAAGGCTGGACCATTATATACAACTGCTGCTACTTAACCTTAGATCTTGGGCTACAGGATATGTGCCTGAACACTGAGCATAACGGCAACAGTGGTCCCACTCCACAAAGGAGATGCCCCACAGACCATGGCAACTACCACCACACAAGCTAACCAGCCTTGTCCTACATACAAAGATATGGGGAACTGTCATTATGGAGCTCTTACACAGACACATTACTGACCCATAGACCCTTGTTCCCACTCTAGTTCAATCCTTGTACAGGGCAGATCCTGCCTTTGCACCTAGTTGACTCACTAAGAAACCAAGCTGGGGCAGGGGCTACTCCATGAGGGCTATATGGTCTTACACAGAAGCCTACTCCACTCTACAAGGCCTGCGAGCCACAATACACACTCAGGCATCATAGCTATGCTCAACAGCTGACAGTGGCACTGGCATATGTCGCAGGATAGGGTTGCAAAATGGCTAAGAAACAGAAACCTATAAAGTCAACATTGCAGGTGCCTCGTCAGATCTGGGGCTAGTCAGCAGGTGGTGTCCCAAGGATGTGTCCCTGAATTTTAATTGGTATCATTTACTTTCTAGCGGAAAAGGGCATAGGGGGTTGTGGCTGACAAAAGTTTCCAGGATGATCAAACTAGGGCACCGAGATAGAATTGGTACCAAATGGCACACACATACAAAAAGACTGATGTCACAAAGGCAGATATCAAGTTTATTATTGGCCTGAAAAACTGAATGCAACTGATGTGTATTCATCCTTTTAAGGAACAAAGTACCCATACAGACTGTTACATAGGACAGCAAACCCACTGAGCACAGACAACAAATCAGACACCTGGAGAGCATGTCGCACAGCCATGACAGACGGCATGTGTGACGTTAATGCTATCCGTAACTTCTCAGATGTCGTTGACAGATGTTGTGGGGGCATAGAACAGCTGCTCCACAACCAGATGTCCATGGGCCAGGGCGATGGTGTGCATTTGCGACGTCGACGTGGTCGTATGCCAGCAACAGCACCAGCTGGCGGTGGCCTCGGATGACAACAGGCCCACTCACGCACCTCAGGGTGCCAGCACCAGCCCCAGCAATGCTGGGGCTGTGCTGTCATCAAGACGCCCCAGGAGACCACGTGCACGTGGCTCTGGACAGTCCCAACAGGGAACTGTGTCCAGTCAACACACCCCTGCTTCCGATGACAGTACCCAGTCTGGGTTAGTACCGGATACGGCCCGTAGCACCCTGCCAGGCACAGGTACCGTGTCCGTGCCCACAGACACTGATCTGGATGACCTGACAGGTGCAGTCTGTGGCTGTCCACAAAACCCTGTACATGGCAGCCATTATGTGGGACTGTGTGCGTGCTTACACACATGCAGAAACCTAACACCTAGGGCAAACACATACACACACACACTGCACCAACACCGGTCCACCCTGTACTGCTGCCCCTCACAAACACACATACACACACATGTCAATTGGTGTTACCAGTGGCTGGCTTGGGCATACCTAACCCACACCCTGTGCATATGATGACACTGTGCCACCTCCTGCATACTACAACATCGGTGCAGGTAAAGGTAAACACGTTGCTGATGCACAGGGTGACTACATAGATGTGTATAAGTAGTAACATGTTGGTAACTGTTCACTGTTCCAGTATAATTGTGTGTATATCCCAGCAGTCCTGCTGCAGTAACTGTATGAATGTCCTCAATTGTTATCTGCACCCATACTACTTACCAAAGTGTACCAGCTGCACACCATCACATGCTAACATTGACTATGGCAATGCACATCTTGTGCTGTTATGTAGATTCAGCTATATGTATCTGTTCTGTCACACATGCATTTTTACACACCCTGCTACCCACACACATGCACACGCTCACCTGCCATTCCCATTATTTATCACCCTACATGAGTAGCTGTTGATACATGACAGGTACACATTTGAGAAGTGCACTATGTTGTTTACTACTGGCGTCCCCTTCTCTACCTGTACTCACAGGGTGCAGGCAACCTCATCAGTTGAAAGATGTAATGTGCATGAGGTACTGTAGTACCCTGATTGCCACATCAAACATGTTTCCCATACGGAAATGCGCACACAGACACATCCCACATCCACACACTTGCCATATTCAGGCTTCAGAATACTATCTAGGTATATTCGGGTACGTGTGCGTGTTACAGTAGCATGTAACACTATACTGAGTACTGGCAGTTGTCTGTTGTCATGTTGTCTGTATAGAATAAAAGAATTGTTTGATTATCCTACTCCGTTTTGTGGACATTACTTGAAGAAGTGTTACCTTACATGTGTTATTGGTACCACCACCTTCTCTTTTGTAGTTTTGTTTGTATAGGGTGCTATCAACATCACTGCCTGTTAAGGGTAATGACCACCCTGCAGTGCATAGCCCCATGTGGCAAATGCCACATCCCACCCCATCATTGTGCACACACACTAACCCCACCAACAGTAAAACACATACTTTCCATTTGCAAGATTCAAACCCATACCTAACTGTGTTATGACAGTAGAAACAGACACATTAGCAGAGTGTGCTATTTGCAGTAATTGGAGAAGCCCTTACTAATGCTGTACTTAGAGGGTGCTGACATCATCTGTGTGTAGGAGGAGGGATGTGCACCCTGTAGTGTGTTCTCCCAGTTGGCAAAAGGCAGCTAAGCCTCCCAGCATTGTGCACACACATAAACCCCACTCATACATTCCCTTTGCAGGATTCAAACCCCTACCTAACTACGTTATGACACTGGAGAAAGACGCATTAGCAGAGCGCGCTATGCAAATTACTGGAGAACTTTACTACAGGTAATATAGTTATACAGTCCTGACATCATCAGTGTTTCAAAAGGGGGATCTGCATCCTGTACTGTACTGTCACAGTTGCTAATAGGGACATTTCCCACACACACATCGATGTGTTTGAGGTTTGCATATGTGGGGGATCCAGTACTCCAGTGTGATTAGTATATGGTTTGATTGCAACAATGAGGGATATACTCCCAGTGGTGAGCAGTTTGTACTCATGTTTGTGATGATCAGGTCTAGTATATCTGCCCCTCTTGTGGGAAGGTTGGTTACCTGTTCCATAGCCAAAGAATGTCTGATCTATGGGAACCCTAGAGCTTGGGTATTGTGGCTTGTGTAATGTTCACAGTCTATGTATGGGTAGCTGATGTCACCCAGTATGATGGTGTTTGCAGAGTAATCTAAACTCTCCTGTGTCAGCATGAAGGCTGTGTGGGAGTCCTGAGTTTGAGAGGGTGCTGTAAGAGCTCCTCTGTGTCTCTTTCCATGTGGTCCAGGGAGGTATGTCTCAGGTTGTTTGCACCAGCATGGACAATGTCTGCCTCATAGTTGTACTTGCTGTGGAGTGACCTGTGTGCCTGTGTTATGTGGCACATTCTATCACCTGACAGGTAGCTAACTGTGACCCTCACCTTGCTCTGTCTGGAGGGCGGCACGTCTGTCAACAGCTCATGTCAAGCAAGTTCACACCCCTCATAAATGATGTGGAAACCTTCAAAGGCCCAAGGCCTGTTGAAAATATGGACCAGACTGCAGATACCTGTATAAAGGCATTCTATGGACACATTCAGGAATGCATGGATCATGAAGCTACATATGAAAGCATGATCCAATTCTCCAAAGGCAGATGTCCTGGGTGCCGGACACCAGCCATAAACACACTATACAATAGAAGGATGACGCCACTACATGATACAACAACCTCCCAAAATGTGAAGGCACCACTGATGACTATTGGAAGACAACTACAGGCAACCATATGATTGTCTAAGGCCATCTTTGAGAGAGGATTCCACAAGCCACTGAGGATAATCACAAGGCTGCCTGTAGTTATGTTAGTAACCTGGGTGGTACTACCCAGATATGCTCAGAGGTAATCCAAGATGTCACACAAAATACAAAACACACAGACATTGCCATCATCCTAGTGGACAGGTTCAATGCTGCCTTCTCCCCCCACCACACCAAAAGGGCAAATATGTCTCGCGGCACACTGCTGCCCCCCCCTGACATCACAGATGCTCAGGTAAGAGATGCCCTTCCCAAAGCAATAAACACTGCATCAATGGGACCAGACAGTGTCCCAGGCTGTGTCCTACATGAACCACAAGAAGAGCTACACCCAGACATAACACCACTGTTCAATCCCAGCCTTAATACACAATATGTGGCCAGAGAGTGGCATACAGCAACAGTGGTCCCTCAACATTCAGGTGGTGCCTTCACGGATCCTGGACACTACTCGCCCCATATGTCTGACTAGCTTTGTCTGCAAAGCTATGGCAAGGATCATCATGAACCTCACATATCTAGATATTGTAGACCTACAGACATGTCACCATATACAGTTTGGCTTTGTCAATGGCAAATCCTGCTTCTCAAACCTGTTTGATTTCTTTGAAACAGTCACCAAGGCCACTGTCAATGGGAAGGAGGGCTACACAGCCTACCTGGACCTTGCATAAGCCTTGGATACAATACCCCACTTGTGCCTTCTAGGGAAGCTCACCAGTGTACATATTAACCCCTATGTCACTATGGGTATTGCACAGTGGCTCAAGGGCAGAACACACATGGTAGAATTGCTGGAGCCATGTCAGCCTCCAACGTGGTATAAGTGGTGTCCCACAAGGCACAGCCCTGGGAGCTGTCATGTTCATTATATATTTATCATAGGTACAGGCCAACATGGAAGTATTGTGGCTCAGCAAGTCGCAGGTGACTTCAAACCGGACACCATAATCAACTCACCAGCTAACACACGCATCCTCCAAAAGGGACTCTTGCAAACACACAACTTGTGCCACAGCCATGGCCTCAGCGTGAATGACAGAAAGCGTATAGTCATCCCTTTTATCAAACACAAAGTGACCACAACGTACCGCATATGTGTTAATCCATTAAGTGCAGACGAAGGAATTATGGACCTTGGGGTACACAGGTTGATAGCATTCTACCATTTGACAACAACATGGACAAAGTGGTTAGGTAAGCATGTTATATGGGCCACATCATCATGGGATCCACATGTAGATCAGGGGAGGACATTGTGCCCCTTTACTCATCCCTCATCATGCCCATAATTGACTATGATGAACCTGTTGGCATGCACCTTACCAGACACCTGCAGCAACTGGAGATCCCACATATGTACCTCGACAAGGGGATCAAAGGGCTCAAACAGATGCCACATACTGACTGGTTAAAGTAACAGCAGCTCTACTCAGTGACATACTGCCTCTTCATAGGCAATCTGTGCCTGACATAGAAGGCCAGGTCATACCCTCACTTAATGGCCATGCTGCATCTCAGAATATCCAGATCCCACCAGGATACATGCTGGAAATACATGAACCTCAGGAGTGATATACATAGGACATGCTGGAGGGGCACATTCACAACTCAGAGGCTCCCTTCATTCCTGAATATTATCCTAATAGAGGTTAGGCAGACTGACTCAGTGACTATCTTCAAGAGTGATATTAATGACTGGATGTGACATTGTAGGGTTACCCTGGGTATCACTTATGTGTCACTGTGAGACAGAGGCACAGTATACTAACCTTGGAAAAGGGCATAGCAAGACAGATTCACAATGCATGTTGAAAGGCACACACATTCTGGCTAGGTGGATACATGCCCTGGGCAGACATCTCTGTACGAACCTATGGACCTATGTATCTTTTTCACCATTGGCCCTATGTGCTGTTAATCACCAATGTAATCTCAATACTATGGTAGCATGTGCAAAGGTCAGTTATCAGTCACCTCTATGGTACAGTTGTGGAATATGTGTGTCATGTAGTAATGTCACAGCTGCCACATGTACACAGTCAACCCTATCCCCTACCCATGGATGTACATCACATGTATGAGATGGAAACACATGGCCAAACTGTGGACTAAGCACTCTGAACCCAGTACTGGCATAACCTGTCTGGTGGCATGACATACTACAGTGACAGCAATACCAATCTGATGTGGACCTACACAGACAGCAATACAAGCATGGAAACACAACAGGTCAGTTGTGAAGCCTAAGGATAGCATCCTGCATGACTGGCAGACATCTCTGCAGCTGGCACACAGGCATACATTAGGCCTGCACACAGCACGCATAACACATAGCACACAAATCCTGTGTGTCAAACAAGCACAGTCTGTACAGCTATACAACACTACTGCCACAGTTGTGTTAGGTACTTTTATTGTTCAGTACAGTGAGTCAATGCTCACCAGGCTGGAAAAGATGTAGGTCACAGTGATATGCTCATGGGGCACTATGGTTCACCACATAACACAAACATACAAGTCAGTCAGATGCATGGACACATATGACTCAGTCATTGTCCATGCCACCACAGCTGATGTGGGATGTCCCTCACTGGGATACATGATAGGGAACATGGAAGGGATCACTGAGCAAGTGACACAGGCTGGTAGACCCCTGACCTTGGTTGGCATTAGACCCTCACCAGGGATTCTGACAAATTACTGAATGCTAATGAATTAGTGTAGCTACAACACCCTAGCTGAATGGTTCTTAGCATGCAGTCACTGCATTGCTATGGAATACTGTCTTACCACTCCCACAACAGGTGAAAACATGCAGCTCCTGTACATCAACAACATGTAGACTATATGCCCCAGACCAGGTGTGCATCCCTCACTACTAGGCTGATAGCATCTACATCTCACACTGTATATACACATCCCACATGCAGCACCTGCACAGAAGACCACGGTCATAATGTTACCCTGTGCAAATACCATGTATTCACATGTGGCAGGCATCACACATGGTAACTATTGAAGGTCACAGGTACATATGTGTATTTGGCACACACATACATCATGTGTGCATTGCCATAACTGGTTTAATCAATGTCATGCATTATTGTGAGTGACAACCCACACACATGGACATTCTGTGTGTGCAAAACACACGTGACATGTCTGTAATCAAAAGCCATACATAATTGTGATATCGTTTAGAAAGGGGTATGTGCATCCTGTAGTGTGTTTTCCCAGTTGCCAAAAGGGATATATCAATCATACATACTTACTCCCCCCCTTCGCACACACATGCAACTTGCTGGATTCAAACCCCTACCTAACTATATTATGACACTAGAGACAGACGCATTAGCGCAGCACGCTATGTGCATTACTGGGAGATTTCCTTTCCCCTGATATACTTATAGGGTGCTGACATCATCAGAGTTTAGAAAGTGGAATGATCATCCTGTGGTGTGTTTTCCCAGTTGCCAAAAGAGATGTTTCTTTCATACACACTTTTCCCCCTTCACACACACTTGCCACCTGTTGGATTCAAACCCCTACCTAACTATGTCATGGCACTAGAGACGGATGCATTAGCACAGCGCGCTATTCGCATTACTGGGAGATTTCCTTTCCCCTGATATACTTATAGGGTGCTGACATCATCAGAGTTTAGAAAGTGGAATGATCATCCTGTGGTGTGTTTTCCCAGTTGCCAAAAGGGATGCTTCTTTCATACACACTTACCTCCCTTCACACACACTTGCCACCTGCTGGATTCAAACCCCTATCTAACCATGTCATGACACTAGAGACGGACGCATTAGCAGAGCATGCTATTTGGATTACTGAGCGATTCCTTTTCTCTGATATACTTATAGGGTGCTTACATGATCAGTGTCTAGAAAGGGGAATGAGCATCCTCTGGTGTGTTTTCACAGTTGCTAGGAGTAACATTTGGACCAAGTGTGTGAGCATGCCCAGTTCAGCCTTCCCATGGCATGTTGTGTGAAAGATGTCTCATTTATCTAAGTGTGTGAGCATGCCCAGTGTGGGCTTTACATATGTTGAACTCTGCAGCCCATCACATTTGTGGATGAGTGTGACCTTCAACAAATACCTCCAGTTTATGGTTGTGTGTTCTGTGCCATGTTGTGTAGTTACTGTCCAAATGTTTTTGTGTGAACAAAACAGGGAGTATACTGTGCCTGCAGGTTTTGCATGGGATACTTTGCACACAATTGTCAACATCCGTTCATACTGACCCAACACTATAGCACTGTATAGTGTAGTGTTTCAGTACTTTCACTGTGGTGGTCAGTATCCTGGGCTTTAGTCCTATCACCGCTTTACATTTCCATAGTGTGCACAACAGCCTGGTTAGGGTCCAGTTGTGCACATCTGCACAAAGGTGGTGCCTCTACAGACCCTGGTAATTACTGCCCCATAAGCTTAACAAGTGTAGTCTGCAAATCTATGGAGAGGATCATAATTGAGCTCATAAACAAAGATATAGGGGACATGCAGACATTGTACCCATCCCATTTTTGCTTGGTCAAGGGCAGATCATGCCTTTTGTACTGGGTTGACATCTTCAAAACGGTCACTTAGGCCATTGTTGGGGAAAGGCAGTCCATACAGCCTACCTTGGCCTTGCAAACGCTTTCAACACAATACCCCACTCAGGTATTGTGGAAAACCCTAACAACTGAAATGTAAACCCATATGTCACAAGATGGGTTGCAAACTGGCTTAAGGACGGGACCCACAGGGTTAGAGTTGCTGGCACTATGTTAGACTCCAGGCTGGTCACAGATGGTGTCACACAGGGCTCAGTCCTTGGCCCCCATTGTTTGTCATGTACTTCCCAGAAGTACAGGCCAACATGGGAGGACTTTGGATGACAATGTTTAAGGATGACTGCACACTGGGCGCCATAGTGGACAGTGCATCAGACACGGATATCCTTCAGAAGGGACTCACAGTAACTGATAGCTGGTGCCAGGGCCATGGCCTGAAGTCAAAGTGCACAACATGTGTAGACATACCCTTCAGGAAAAGCAAGGTAACCCCAAGCTACCATATAGGTGGCAATCCTCTAAGCATAGAGGAGGTTATCATGGACCTGGGGACCCAGGTTGACAGTCGCCGTTCTTCTGAGACTCACGTTGCTAAAGTGGCTAGAAAGACCTTCTACATTGCCCACCTGATCAGGATGGGATTCACATCCAGATCTAGTGGGTCATTGTTCCCCTGTACTCTTCACTTATCAGACCGGTGATCGAGTAGAATGCCCTATTCTGGCTGTATCTCACCCAACATCTGCAGCAATTGGAGACACCCTGAATGTCCCCCACCTAAAGGATCAAGGAACCCCAACAGCTGCCATATGCTGCCAGATTGAAGACACTCCCACTCTATTCATTCACATACCGTCTGCTTAGAGGTGACATGTGCCTGACATGCGAGGCCATGTCCAAACAGGGATTAATGGACATGCTCCACCTCCGAATCGGCAGATCCACCTGAACCACTAGTGCAGGTGACTTACACCTTAGCAGGGATGTACGTTGGACATGTTGGAGGGATGGAGTTATCACCCGGAGACTCCCTATGCTGTGGGATACAATCCCGGTCCATGTGAGGCAGAGCACCTTGCTGGCTGTGTTCAAGAGGTATCTTGACCTGTGGATGGAAGGTCATACGTTTATCCCGGGGATCGTCACTGTGTCACTGCTGGAGAGAGGCATGACAAAATAATGGACACAGTACTGTTTCCATATAAGGGGTGGTGTATGCCAATGAACTCTGTGCTAGGCTTATACCTGCCTTAGGGAAGATAGCCTAGTATAAACCTATGTACCTATGAACCTATCTGACCATGTTGCATTATGTTCAGATGTGAACTACTTACAACAGCCTCATCCAACATCAGTAGTGTATTCCACAACATGGGTGTACATTGGCAAACACTACCGATGTGCCGTAGGCCATTTCTAATGCTAGTCGGAGAGTGTGTTTGTCCATCAACACATTGTAAGTGTAGTTTGCCATGACATATGTCTTGTTTAGTATACTGTGCCTCTGTCTACCTGTGACATAACATTGATACCCAGGGTAAACCTCCCATCTCCCATCCACTCATTAGGATTCCTGTTGAGGGGACTCAACGAGTGTCTCTATGGACAACCTGTACTGGTAGTTTACTCATGCGTGCGGGTGGCTTCTGTGTTTTGGATAATGCAGTACAGCCTGTCCTAAATATGTCAGTGCAGGGGTTCAGGTCCCTCATGTGCATAGCTCCCTGCCATTCAGATTGTACAAAGTGCAGCATGTGCATTGATTCCAGCTTGGACATGGCTTTCTACATCAGGCACAGCTTGCATCTGGGTGGACAGCATGGCAGTGTGTGGAGCAGCACTCTGTTTAATCAGGCTACACATTACATGTGTTCCAGCTCTGTCATACTCCTGGTGAGGTACTGTTGTGGACTTTACAGGTGCTGGATGTGTCTGCATGAGGTACACCCCACAGGGGCTATTGTGGTCATTTCTAATGCTGATGAAAGATAACTGCAGAACCACAATGACCTCCCCTTAGCTAGATGTCAGACAGCATGGACCATGCAATCACAAATAAAAACAGGACCCTCTCCACAAAGGGAAAGTGTCCTGTCTGGTGGACCCCAGCCATAAACAAACTGTATGACAGATGAGGGTTACTAATGCAAGACAGAGCTACATCTCCAAAAGGGAAGACAGCTGTGATCAGCACTAGTAGAAAGCTACATTATCTCATAAAGACATGCAAGGTCAACTTGGGGACATAAATCACCATAGACAATGAAGGTAACCACACTGCTTTCTTCAGTTATGTCAGACACCTGGTTGTGAACCCTCAGATATGCTCAGAGTTGGTACACAACAACATATATTCCAGTGACCTGACAGATATTGGCAACATTCCGGACAGCTTCAGTGCGATTTTCCCCTCCCTCACCCCCAAAAGAAGATAGTTATCACTGCTGTATGTAACCTCACTGTCATCTTGGATGTCCATGTGAGAGCCGCACTCAGCAAAGACAAGTACACAGCATCCATGGGACCTGCTGGTATCTCCGGTTGCATGCTATGTGAACTCCAGAAGGGGCTGGACCCGTATATACAACTGCTACTTAACTTAGTCTTGCTACAGGATATGTACCTGAACACTGGCATACGGCAACAGTGGTCCCACTCCACAAAGGAGATGCCTCCACAGACCATGGCAACTACCACCACACAAGCTTAACCAGCCTTGTCTACAAAGATATGGGAAGAGTCATTATGGAGCTCTTACACAGACACATTACTGACCTACAGACCCTTGTTCCCACCTAGTTCAACTTTGTACAGGGCAGATCCTGCCTTTTGCACCTAGTTGACTACTATGAAACTGTCAGTAGGGCCATCGATGAGGGCTACACAGTCCACACAGCCTACCTGCACTTGGCTAAGGCCTGTGACACAATACCACACTCAGGCATCATAGCCAAGCTCAACAGCTGACATATAACAGCATATGTCGCAGGATAGGTTGCAAAATGGCTAAGAAACAGAACCCATAAAGTCAACATTGCAGGTGCCTTGTCAGATTCGAAGCCAGTCACAGGTGGTGTCCCACAAGGATGTGTCCTGGGACCCCTCTTAATTGGTATTTACTTTTCAGATGTGAAAGCAAACATAGGGGGGTTGTGGCTGACAAAGTTTGCAGATGACTGCAACCTAGGCACCATAGTGAATACATCAGCCGGCACACACATACAAAAGACTGATGTCACAAAGGCAGATAGCTGGTGCCAGACGCATGGCCTGAAACTGAATGCAACTGATGTGTATTCATCCCCTTTGGGAGGAACAAAGTACCCACAGATCAATACATAGACAGCAACCCACTGAGCACAGACAACAAATCAGACACCTGGGGACACATGTAGATAGTGACATCTCTTTTGACACCCCTGTTGCCAAAGTGGTTAGGAAGGCTTTCTATCTTGCCCACCTTATCATGGAGGGTTTTCCATCAAGATCATAGGAGGTCATTGTTCCACTATCCTTCTCCCTTATCAGGCCCATGATTGAATACAAAGCCCCATATGGTATGTACCTCGCCCAGCAATTGCAACAGCTGGAGACACCCCAAAAGTACCTACCATGAAGATCAGGGTTCTTCAACACATGTCATATGCTTCCAGAATAGAGGAATCCAGCTTTGTTCAGTGTCATACCGCATACTTACAGGTGACCTATGCCTGACATACAAGACCATGTCCAATCAGGATTTGGTGGACATGCTCCACTACAAGCAATCCAAATCCACCAGAGCCATGAGAGCTGAGGATTTGAACCTCAGCACATACATGTATAGGACATGCTGGAGGGACAGAGTCATAACTCAGAGGCATCTCACACTCTAGCAGAGTATCCCAGTTCATGTTTGACAGTGTCCCTCACTGACTCTCTTCAGGAGACATCTAGACAACTGCATATGAGACGGAGGCACAGACTAGACAAAGGCACAGTCATGTTATTCAATTATGTAAGGGGGTCATAATGTGTCACTACTAAGTCAGAGGCACAATATTCAGAATCTATTCTGTACACTTATTACCACTATAAGGGGTGGCAATAGCCACATCACTATGGCTAGGCTTATACATGCACTAGGGCAGATAGCCTAGTAGTAGACTATGACACTATGAAACACCGGTGTATGTGTAGGTATTTGTCAATCAAACACTATGATGTGGTTTGGGGGGCTTGATATCTCCCTGTATTCCAACATTGTTTTGTCTATTCCTTCTAGCATGTCTAGGGATCAGTTGCTAGTGTCCTCTCCTGCTCAGCTGGTGAACCTGGGAATATTGAGGCAATTTTAAACTTGCCTCATGTACACTGACAACCCTCTCCTTCTCCCATACAACACACATACATGTGAGAGATGCAATTATATAGCCAAAGTGGAGGCTGAGCTCTCTCAACATAGGACTAGCAAGACCAGAGAGAAGGTGAAGGTAACCACACACATCACAAATCCAGTCTCACATGGCACTATCACAACTTAAGATCATACACATAGACACACAGAGACATACTCGGAGGCTCTGATCAGAATTCTACCAAAACGGCAGTGGCCACCACAGCAGACACTCACACAACTGCCTCCACAGGGCACAGCACATGCAACACATTGACCACAGAGTCGGTGTGCCAAACAGTCACAGCCCTTAAGGCCAAACACAATGCCAGACACACTTGTCATAGGTGACTCCATAGTCAGACACACTGACATCCCGCTCACCAGATCGGGTACGGAGGAGGTCACAGTAAGTTGCCTATCAGGCACTGGAATCCACCACATAATGCAAGCACTCAGGTCACTCAACTGCAAGTACAAGTCTGACCCAGTCATTATCCATGCTGGTGTGAACGACCTGAGATGTACCTCCTTGGACTACATGGAAAGAGACATAGAGGATCCCTCTGATTATGTAGGCCAGGCAGGTGTGACCCTGACCTTCAGCAGTATCCTACCTTCACCAAGTATGATGCCACATAAACAGAGACAAGATGATCAGCTGTAATATTTTGCTTAAACTATGGTGTCATTCAAAGGGGGTCCAATGTCTGTCTGCCTGGGATGACATGCTGGACAGGCCACGGTGATTTGCAAGGGACGGCTTGCACCTGTCACCCCGGGCTTCCGGATTTCGGATGATGCTCTTGCCACCCCCATTGTGCCTTTTTATGCAAGATTCAGATTCTACACCTACCACCCTAGAACACAGTAAAGGAAAGACACTAAGGGTAATGCTGCTCAATGCCAGAGGTCTCAACCTCAAGCTGCACACACTCTATGCCCTTCTCAGTATGTAGCACATTGATGTCTGTGCTGTGCCTGAAACCTGGTTCACAGCTTCTGACAGCACCCGGCACTATCGGGTGTTACCTCATATCATGCGTTCCGCACCAGAATCCGGACAACACCAAGAAGGATGGTGGGTGTCCATATTCATCAAGGACACCCTCACCCCATGGTTGGTGGCAACACACGATGCATCGGAGACCATCCAGGTGCCAGTGACCGTAGGCAAGACTGCTCTGCAGTTTGTAGCATGTTACATGCCACCCTCTCAAACTCAGGTACCTCACACAGCTATCCTGCAAACACTGAAGGGGATAAATGTATCTCCAAACACCATCCTACTGGGTGATTCCAACTATCCACATATAGACTGGGATCACTAATCAAGCCACAACACTCTAACACAAAGGTTCCAAGAGTTCATACACTCAAATGCCATGGAACAACTGGTCCCAATCCCCACAAGTGGAGGCAACATACTAGAACTCATCATCATGAACATGGGGTCACACTGTTCAACACCAGAAGTATACCCATCATTGGTGAGATCAGATCATGGACTACTCTCAGTGGGAGTCCACATCCCACCCACACCCCAGATAGAAAAACAAACAGTGAAGACCTTCTCAAATGCCGACTTCACATTTCTAAGGACTGGTGTGGTCTCTTTCAAGGCCCCCAAGCCAGCGGACACCATTACCCAAGCCACTGTATCACTTAGAAATGCCTTCTACCAGCACCTCCAGGACTGCATGGATCAGGCAATCCCAAAGAAAACAAAGACTCTTTGTACCACAGGCAAGCATCCAGTCTGGTGGACCCTAGCCATAAACAAGCTCTACAACACAAGGAAGGAGCCACTACGAGATAGAGCGTAATCCGTAGGAGGGAAGACACCCCTGCTCATTGTGAGTAAAACACTGGGTTTCCCCATACAATCATCCGAGGCAAGTTTTGAGAGTAAACCCACTCAGGACTCAAGGGACAATCATGAGGCCTTTTTTACCTATGTTTGAAACATGGGAGGGAACTCCCAGATATGCTCAGAATTAGTTCGGAATGATGTAGATATCACTCCACCTACAGACATTGCCAACATACTGGCTGACAGGTTCAGTGCAGATTTCTCCCCCCCCCTCCCCCCAACTGGAGGGGTATCTACACCAGAGGATTGTAGCCCCCCAAACATCTCCAATGCTGGGGTGGGAACTGCTCTATCCAAGGTGGAAAACACTTTATCCATGGGACCAGATGGTGTCCCCAGTTGTGTGCTCCATGAACTCAATGAGTAATTACACCCGCAGTTAGGGCAGCTGTTTAATCTTAGCCTCACCTCAGGATATGTGCCCAAGGAGTGGCATACGGCAATGGTGGACCCACTTCACAAAGGAGGTGCCTCCACCAACCCCGGAAACTACCATCCCATCAGCTTGACAAGCCTGTTCTGCTAAGCTATGGAGAGGATCATAATGGGAATTATAAATGAAGACATAGGGGACCTGCAGACATTGGATCCAATCCAGTTTGTCTTTGTCAAGGGCAGATCATGCCTTTTAAACTTGGTTGACTTTTTCAAGACAGTCACCTAGGCCATTGACGTGGGCAAGGCAGTCCACACAGCCTACCTTGACCTGGCAAAGGCTTTCAACACAATACCCCACTCAGGTATCATTGAAAACATCACCAGCTTAATTGTGAACCCATACATCACAGCATGGGTTGCAAACTGGCTAAGTGACGGAACACACAGGGTCAAAGTTGCTGGTGCCATGTCACACTCCGGAGCTGTCACAAGTGGTGTCCCACAGGGCTCAGTCCTGGGCCCACATTTGTTCAGCATCTACTTTTCAGAAGTACGAGCAAACACAGGAGGATTATGGCTGACAAAGTTTGAAGATGACTGCAAACTGGGAAGCATAGTCGGAAACCCATCTGACACAGACATCCTTCAGAAGGGTCTCATAGACACGGATAACTGGTGCCAGAGCCATGGCCTTACATTAAACACTAAACAATGCATAGCCATACCCTTCAGGAAGAACAAGGTCACCACTCATTCCCATCTAGGTGGCAATCCTCTAAGCACAGAGGAGGTTATCAGGGAACTGGGCACCCAGGTTGACAGTAACCTTTTGTTTGACACTCACATTGCCAGGGTAGTTTGGAAGACCTTCTACATTGGCCACCTCATCATGCAGGGATTCACATCTAGATCAAGGGAGGTCATTGTTCCCCTGTACTCATCACTCATCAGACCAATGATTGCATACAATGCCCCATTCAGAATGTATCTGACCCAACACCTGCGGCAATTGGATGGGCCCACAAATTCCTCAACAGGAGGTGAAAGGGTCTCAAACATATTTCTTATGCTGCCCGACTGAAGGAATTCCAGCTGTATTCAGTCGCTACCATCTGCTCAGAGGTGACCTGTGCCTGACATACAAGGCTATGTCCATCCCAGAATTAATGAACATGCTTCACCTCAAGACTTCTACATCCATCAGAACTACAAGGGCAGGAGACTTAAACCTCAACACAGATATTAATAGGATGTGCTGGAGGGACAGATTCATCACCCAGAGAGTCCCTATGCTGTGGAACAACATCCTGGTACATGTGAGGCTGAGCACCTCACTGGCTTTGTTCAAGTGAGATCTTGACCAATGGATGGGAGATTGCAGGTATACCCCAGGGATAACCTCAGTATCACTGCTTGACAGAGGCACAGCAAAATAATGGGCAGAAGCCACAAAACTCTGGGCTAGGCTTATAAATGCCCTAGGGCAGATAGCCTAGTATGAACCTATGAACCTATGAATATAGGCCTGGGGCAGTTCCTGTTATTAGGACAGTGGTCTGCAGCAAGCTATATAGTAGTAGTCAGTTTTAGCCATTGGTTTTTGACCATGGCTATTCCATGTTGCTTCTTGTTGTGGTACAAACATGGGTGTGTGGTTATCCATGCCATTTATTGCTAGTCACCCTCATTTTTATCTTGTTCCATGTTTTTGCACATGTACATCACTGTATGAGGTGTGACCTGGTAGTGTCAGGGTGCTGATGTGGGCTTTGACCCTGTTTTCTATTACAGCACTGATATCTACATTCTCTATACTGTGTGTGTTTACACTCCACGCATCTTGATGTTTATACTTCTGGCATTGGGTAGCATTACATCTAGGTTCCTATCCCTTGTGGTACCCATGAGGACATCTAGGTTCCTATCCCTTGTGGTACCCATGAGGTGGGTTTGTGTTTTTGTGGTTTATGATTGTTGAGGGTGGATGTTAGTTGGGGTCCTCAGGTGTCCATATGGTACAAGATATTACATTACTTAACACATGGCATTCATGCCTCAGGTGGTGCTGCAGGGCCGCCTCTGTCAGATGCACATACTACACTCCCTGTACATGTTTGGAAGCAGGTTGTGTCATGTTAGGCATCCCTGTTACTGTATGAGTGAGTCAGAGCGGGTATCAGTCCCAGTGTTCCTACTGACCAAGTGTATGTGCTATGCGTTGCCTCTTTGCCAAGGCCAGGGCATACTGGGCACGCCTCCTTCTGCCTACTGGGACAAGGTCAGGTTGTTCCTCCTCCGAGTCACCCCCTGCCTGTGGTGGCCTTGGCAATGGTGGGGGGATGTTTGGCCCAGCCCTGTGCTGGTCCTGCTGCAGCTGTTTCCGCAGGATCATATTATGTAGCATAGCACATATCATGATCATTTGGGTACATGTAGTTGGTGTGTACTGCAAGGCTCCACAAGATGTGTCCAGACACCGGAACCGTGACTTGAGCAGCCCAAACACACGCTCTATGACATTACGTGTTTGTGCGTGTGCCTCATTATGGCGTTCCTGTTCAGGTGTGTGTGCATTTCTGATGGGTGTCATCAGCCACGGCTCAAGTGCATAACATGCATCCCCCACTAGGTGTCCGTGTGGGAAGTCCCCATTGGCAAATGATTGGTACAGCTGCGTCAGATGCCAGATATGGGAATCGTGGTAGCTCCCAGGGCAGCCAGCACACACATTCATTATTATGCCCTGGGCATCACACACGACCTGGCAGTTGATGGAGGGGAATCCCTTGCGGTTAATGTAGGCTCTACCCCGCTGGTGCTTTGATGCATATGTGCGTGCAGTCTATTGCACCCAGCACATCAGGGTATCCTGCTATTTGCTGGAAGAGACGCATATTGCTGGCCACAACCTCACGGTCATTAGGGACATATATATGATCACTGACATGTGCTGACATGGCATCCAGGAACTGGTGCAGTACTCTGGAGGCTGATGCCTGTGATATCCCCATCATATCACCAGTTGGTCTCTGGAAGGTACCTGTTGCTAGTATTCTTAGGCCAACACATACCTTGGTTTCCACTGGGATGGGTTCCCCTCTGTTGGTTCTGTGTGTGAGATGTGGCCTGCACAGCTCAACAATCTGCTGCAGAAGGTCTCGGTCCACTCTGTAGCTCTACTATCTCCAGCTCATGTAACCCATGGTAGGTGACCCTGGGCCTGTATACTCTTCTCCTTCTCCTCACTCTGGGTTGTCTGTCAGCATCTGCATTGTCACCACCCTCAGCAATTCGCCTATGCCTGATTATAATAGCTATGGCAGCCCCTAGCATTTCTGCTCTGGTTCAGCTTTTTTCAGTTTTCAATTCTGATAGCTTAGTTTCTGGCAGTATCTCTTGTGAGAAACAGCCTGCACTGCTCTTTGCAGTGTTTTAAGTGCTGGGTTGGGCTTCTAGTCTGCCTGTGTAATTGCCTGCTTCTAATTGTTTCCACAAATTAACTCCAGCAGTATCTTCTGGCAGTTTCCCTGTATTTTAGTTGTTTCCTGTTTCCTCTCTGTTTCCTGAGGAGGAGCAATGTGCACACCAGCTTAAACACGCTCACAGTCACTTAAACGCGTGCACACATCCCTACATGGTGTTACACGCGCACACACATCCTTACACGGTGTGAGCTTGGCTGATTCATGTTAAAGCGCGCGCACACTGCCTTACACACGTTGTAAACGGTTTGCAACATGCTCCCACATGTTGAACCTGCCTTGCACGCGCGCAAACGCGCGCATGCACATATTTCAAGAAACTTTGAGTGTAGGGATAGCGTATACCCTCAATTTCTTGACTTTCCTAGTGTTCTGTTGGGACACACCTCCCTCCCTGATGTCTGTCTGTCATCTCTTACCTTACATTGCCCTCCAATCTGGTACATTTATTACTATCCTTCCCCCCCGTGATGTCACCTACCTCTTACTCTGTTCCTCTCCCTTCTCTAACTCTTACACTACTCAGACAGTGCTCATTACCTATGTGGCAGTGTGATTCAGTATTGTAACCCTCATTTACATAGGATTGCCTAGTAAAGACTAGTTACATGTCTTACACGGAGCTTCCCCCCCTTGACAACCACTAAACGGAGGCCATATTGTTTTTGGTCTGCAAGTCCCTCCATTGACATTCCATGTAATACATAAATCCCACAACTGTGGGCTTATAAGCTTCGGTTTTTAGTTTTAGGTAGCGCACTCTGTTTGCGCGGGTGTGCGCTGCAGTTAAACCCAGAAATCCCGTGAAAAAAAAAAAAGTTATATAACTTCTTTTTGCAACAGTTTTTCATGCCAATGGCCACATATTTGGCCATTGGCATGCTTAATGAAACATATGCACCCTTTATTTGGAGCTGACATAGCTCCGTTTTTAATTTTGCAGAAATGTACTCAGTTGTCAGCTGAGTACATTTCTGCAGCTAACACGTCCGTTACACGGACTGGTTTCGGCTTCGTGGATCGCTCAAATACCTCATTTGCATATCATTAGGCTGCAAATGAGGTATTGAGCATTTCCACGCCCAGTCCGTGTAAGAGACGTGTTAGCTGTCTCTTACACGAATGTTTGGGCTGTTCCTGAATCGGGAGGCTTACACGGAGGCTTACACTACTCTTGAACTCCGTGTAAGCCTTCCTGAATCTGGCCCATTATCTCACTATTTGGTATTGTACAAGATGTGTAGAGCTGCCAAACACTGATAAACATCAGAATATGCTAATGACAGCATAATGAGGCTGGAGTGCATGCTAATTAACCAATCCGATATGGCAGAGCTATTCAGGAAGCTATAAAGCAATTGTGCACACTCAGTGCAGACTTTTGCCTTGCACACCAAAACTTATTGGAATACAGACACGATTACACTTAGAAAGAAAAAACATGTTAGGGGTTACTACTGCTGTTATTACTATGCTGTATTTGCAACAGGCTTAAAATCAGGATGCTGTTGCCAGACCTCAGGCAATCATGGACTGCAGGATTCAGAAATCGCTGAGAATACAGGGCGGTCAGAACAATCCTTGAGGAAATATGTAACTTATGCCTATGCTGCCCCCACCTTAGGCCCTGGAGAAATCATGGAGAACACATCCCAGTGAAATATACTAGGCTAGTGGTACTTTACAGACACCCACAAGGGATATTTTAGGAGTGTCTCAGGCATCAACCTCAAGAATATTACATTACTTTTCAAATGCAAGCCTACTACGTGCAAGGGATCACATCTGTTTCCCACACATCTCACAGTAGAGAGCAAGAACCATGTGGATATTGTATCACCACAAAAAGCAAAGATCTACTATAGCAACTACAGAAAAAATGTCCAGTGGTACAATCTCAGAAAGAATAACAAACATAAAAAAACATCAAATAATGATGTCTCTCTAGTGTCTCGGCTGATATGCCTTTACAGAGTATGCCATACCCTCTGACTTACCCCCTTTAAATACATTTGTTCATAAAATCATTATCGAATTACATAATCACATTTATTTAGTTAATTAATCATGTAGATATTTCCCGAAGTTTTGGGGGATATAGACTGCATACACATAGAAATGAAATACCCTCCCGTGGAACAACGAAGGAGGAACACTAACAGAAAATGTTTACATTCTATAAACTGTCAAGTTGTCTGTGATGCCCAAGGGATCATCTACACTGTCTGTGCAAGTAACCAAGGCAGTTTCCACAGCTCATGCAAATGGCACACCTGTGAGCTGTACAGCAGCTTTGCTAGGGTGACATTTCTCAAGAGCATCTAGTAGAGGATGATGGTTATGCACATGAATCCTGGCTCATGACACCCATGAGATATCCACACAACTCCACTGAGCAAGGATGCAATGATGTCCATGCTTAAACTAGGAATATCTTAGAAAATGTGTTTGGATTGCTCAACTCGGGGTTCTGATGTGTAGACAAATCAGGAGGTGCACTGCAGTACAACCCAGGCACCTCTGCCAAAATACTTATAGTCTGTACCATTTTACCCAATACAATTCTCAGGAAACAGCTTCAACAAGGACATCAGTGGGCAGGACCACAGTTTCAAAGACCACAGGCAGGGCCATCAGCAGCAGATACAGATGAGGAGTCTAAGAGAGACTGCCAGCTGCAGATGGTGCTGGCAGATGGGGGTGTGCACAGTATACCCAGATTCTGGCTAAGAGGCAAAGGATAGCACTCACAAAAACAATACCTAGGTGCAAGCCTAAGACCCTATGCACATACAAATGCCATAACTGATGCCTACCAGACCCAAAAACCTTTACTTGACCATATGTGTTCTGATAGCATCAGACAGGAACAATCCCCAAGGGTAGAATTTGTGACTTCAGTAATGATGAAGGAAGTATGGAATCTGTAAAGCAAAAAACAAGTTATATGACTGATTACACTTATATGGAAATATGGACATGCCCCTAAACAGAGTATTTGTCTGAGGTGTACAGTTATGTCAGTGATATGTCCTCTGTCAAATTATTGCAATATACAGTTACATATCTGGGTCTTTGTTTTTTTTTTTTTTTGTTTTGTTTTGTTTTTTTTTCTGATAAGGCTCACGGCCATCAAAAACTAAAAGCACTTTTGGTGATGCCCTGCTGGGTGAGGAAAGTAAATCGATATTTTTTGTCTGTGAGTTGCTTGAACTGATAGAGCTGCTGTCTGTTTTACCTGCTTCATTTTGTTTTCTGTTTTAAAACTCTACTTGGCCTGATGTTTTTATTCTCTGTGGGAGATAGACACTTAAATTACCTGGGCTGCACATTTCACGTGCTTTTTTATTTGTTTGTTTGTGTTGCTTGTTTGTTTGTTTTCATTGTTTAATTTGTTTCTTGAATGAAACTTAAATACATAGAGAATTGCTGGGTCTTAGACTTTTCTGATAAGACTCAAGGCCTGTAAAACCTACAAGCATTGTTGCTAAATCCTTGCTAGTTATTTTTCCCACTTAGCCTCCCATTCCTAGATCTGCTTTTGAACATGGTTATTTTAAGCTGCCCACCCTTACTGTAAATTGAACTTTCTAAGCTTCTCCCTTTCAATACTGCTGTTTATATCTTGAATTATTTATTTGCCTTTCCTTGTGCTTATTTTGAATGCACTTCTTGCAATGGACATCACCACATATACCCATTGAGTGCATTTAATTTAAAGCTAGCTTTTTCTCTATCATATATTTTTTACTAATACCTTTTCCATTTGCTCTTCACTCAGCAGCATGCAAAAACAGTGCACTGCATAAGAAAAAAGTGAAATATTTAGTTTATGCTGCCTTATAGATTCTTATACAACACACATCATCACTTTATGTCTTTGGCATTTGAGTGGAGGTTGTCATAGCACAGTAATGCTGATTGAAAGTGAATGCTGTTTATCTTCTCATTGCAAAAGCTGAAGATTCAATTTAATCTGCAGTGGTCTTGTTACATTTTCTCAAATGTGTTTAAATCCACTGTGTTGTGAGAATACCGAGTAGAGGCAAACTAAAGTCAGTACTGTGAAATAGTTAATGTAACAGTTCTTAGGATGCTGAAAGTCAACTTAGAAACGCTGCATTCAGTAACTGGATGGTACAGTGGTGCAGTGGTAGCATTGTCTCTTCACAGCAAGAGGCTCTCAGGTTTGATTCTCAGCTGAAGTGCCTTCTATGCAGCATCTGCATGTCCTCCCTGGATTCATGTGGGTTTCCTCTGGGTGCTCCAATTTCCTCCCACATTACAAAGACATGTACCTGGAGTGTTTCTCCCAAGACCTCCACTGAAAATAGGTTTTGTTCCAAGTCGGACTTTCCCAGTAAACTTATTTTAAAGAAAATCATATAATTATTGTTTTTGTTTGCACTATATTTGTATTCATTTTGTCAACAGTTAATCTTGATTTCAGAATTATGTTGATTCCATCAATTCAGTCATTTAATGTATATTTGCTCTATAGTGCTTACACTTGCAAATGTGTTACAAATTTAATTAACCTGTTCTCACATAAGCCATCACTGGTATTCTGCAGTGCACTGTCCTATGTATCACTTGCTTGTTTGTCTTGTCAATGCACATAGGGTAAGTAAGAGACAATACAAGTATGAATACATCCTAACATGAAGTTTCAGGAAAGTGTGATTGATAATCCATTGATTTGCAGTAAGAGTGTTCATGTCATCCAATAATGTTTAATATGTCAATCATAAAAATGCAATATACATGAAGCACAGTATCGAAATTTTAGTACAGTTATATGCAATTATATGGGACAATCATAGTGATGTTGCATTGTCTTGTGTACACATATGCATTTGTTGTATAAACTGTGATGCACAGTACAATCTGTTCCAAAGAATGGATTTTCAAAAAGTTCAGATGTCCTAGTTCACATTGTTAATATCAATTTTCTCTTGTGGTACTTGTGATATTATTTACTGTTAGCTCTGTGTATTGCTGGGCATTGTTTCTAACATAGTTAAAGAAGGCTTTGTGAGTGTCTTTAGCCTGTGTGGCTATTTGTACCTCATAGCTAGCTTTAGTTGATTTGATCATGGATGGGAGTTCTGTGCTGTGTTTAGCAAGGGTGTTTTCGACACCTTAATGGTTACATTTATTATTGCATGCAATGTGTTTTTTTTTTTTTTTTTGTTTGTTTTTTTTTTTTATTGTGTTGTAGACCCTGATTGTATATGGGTTCCACCACAGGGGTTTATTTTAAAATTTTGCATTGTATTTTCTTTAGAGTCGGACAGATGCATCTATGCAGCTATTCACATGTGCATAGAAATTTAAAGGATTCTACAAACACAGTTGGGTCATCAGGTTGGATGGGATGTTGAATTTAGCCAGGTTAATCAGTTTTCATAGATTAGCCTTTACATAATTTTTGAATATTGAGGTATTTGACAATGCTTCTAGCTACAGTTTTATGGTGAATATGACTGTTTTATGGTCTGATTTGACAAGGGAGGAAGTTACAGTTGGTAGGGAACAAAGTTGTCCTATAATGGTGAGGACCAAGTCCAGGATTTTTTCTCCTGTAGTTGGGGTGCTGAATAATTAGTCTAGAGAGTTCATACTTATGAAGTCTGTAAGTTGCTGGATATATTTATTAGGTGATGTATAACTCTCACTGTTGACATATGGGGTATTTAACGTCCCCTACAAGAATGGTGTTTGGCTTAATGCATAGGAATTCCATACAAGTGATATAGGACATATGGGCCAAGGAGGACATGGGGGGGGGGTTCTTAATGATGATCTGGATGTGGAGGAGTTCCAGGTCATTATCCTGTCTAATGAACCTAAAGGTGATATTTTTATTTTATAAATAAGAGACACTGCTACATTTAATGCATTACTACACTTAGCTTACCATTTAAATTAGTTTTGTACAGCTCCTCTTTATTACAACACAAAGTAGTTAAAACCTCTGGTGCCTTGGCAAGAAGACTTCCAGGAATATTCTTCCCTTAGGGTCTGGGATTTGTCCAAAACTGTAAGAAGAAAAAAACTGTCAAAGGAAATGAGGGTTGTGTGAAGTGGTGGCAATGCTCAGCTATGCTGTAGGCAAATATAACATTATAACATTCTACTGACCATAGCAAGGAGCACAAATCTGAGGGAAATCATTCTTGTAGCACTTGTGTCTGAGTAAATGTGGTACTGAGAAGCAAGTCCATTTTATAACCTGTAGACCCATGGCATGGGCAGTTTGTGTAGGTCTGCACACCCCTTCCCATCCACAAACACACACACACACACACACACACACACACACACACACACACACACATGGCCAGTGTTTCAGTCTGACTGACAGTTTGGTTTAGAGAAGGCCAGAACATCCCCAGTTCAGTAACAAAGGTGAAGGAGTGAATGAGAAATAAGCACAAGCATCAGATGACAGGAAGGTGGGAAGACAGGATAAAGTCTAAGGTAAGTGCAGTTCAGCTTGGATTTGTACATGTGAATTAAAAATATTAATAAAATATATTCATAATAATGTATGTTAATAGCCGGGGATAAGTAGAATGCTGCAGAGAAGTGATAATGCAATGATATCACAGCTGAAAGTGTAACGGGCAAGTTGTTTTCAGCTGGCCTCCTCCAAGTAAGCAAGTGTATGAGTCGATAAAGAAAGTACATATGTAAGGCAAAAAAGTATGCATATATATGTGTGTGTGTGTGTGTGTGTGTGTGCGCGTGTGTGCGCGTGTGTGTGTGTGTGTGTGTGTGTGTGTGTGTGTGTGTGTGTGTGTGTGTGTGTGTGTATATATATATATATATATATATATTTATACACACACACACACCTATATCATTAGTATATAGTGTGGGGTGAGTTTTACTTTTTTTTTCTGGGGGGGTGAGGTCTGATTATATGAAATCAATTTTTGTGCCATTTTATATTTGTGTACTTAGATATTTCAATGTACGTACATATATGTGTGTTTTGTGTGTGAGTGTGTAATACTGACCAACAACAACACTGACAGGCAGATAATCTGATTAATGTATCATGATGCCCCTGCAATACAAAAGCCTATAGGCATGTGGGTTATTCCTGAGCTTGGTAAAAGGGCTTAGTCTAAAGGAACATACTATGCCCTTACTGGTGCTGTTCAGTAGTTATCTGCAGATGACAGACTTGTATCAAAGCACATGGTACAAATAGTAGCACTAAGTTTCATAGGTTAAGTACAAGAATAGACAAACCATGCAAATCATTGGGTGGAAATGGGATACTAAATGAATTTGCCACCTGTAGGTCTCCCCAGGCAGATCCTGCCAGCCATCATGGAAGGATGTGATCATATCACTGAGATGATCAACAATTAATCATGCAAAAAAAGGAGAGCAAGTGATAATGGAAGACAGTGATAAGGGGGTTATATGGATAAAAAGGTGGGTGAGCAATTTATGTCATCTGCAAGGGAGGCAGGAAGGTTTATTACCAGTCACTGTCAATATATGATGTACCCTTGTGATGGCAGCTGGGTTTGGGAGGCTGTTAAGGATGGCATCAAGATTAATGGGAGGCAAATCAATACATTTTGACGCACACTCATTTGAAAATGGTGGAGTCTTGGATATATAGTATGGGAGGGTTCCACAATGGAACTTGTTTAAGTGGTAGGGAGATGGTCTTCAAACGTTAACCTATATTATGGCAGATTTTATCAGGGTAATCATTCCAAATAATAAATACATCATCCAAATGCCTGAGATATAGTTTACAACTTGTACATTTATAATTAAAAACAATTTTTTCCTACAAAGTCCATAAGTCCGCATAAATGGCCACATAACGTACCCAATGCTACTCCCTTAATCTGTTCATAATATTCTACTTCAAAATAAAGAAAGTTATTGTTTAAATCAAACTAAGTAATTAAAAACTGAGATTTAAAACAAAAAAACAAAAATCAAAACCAACAGCATACCAAGAAACACTGAAATGCTTGAACGGTTCACACTTTGGATGTTCTTCCACTTTATTCATACCATGGACTTCCTCAGAAAAACCTTTTCTGGCATCCAAAGTGTGAATCAAAACCAACAGCATGCCTCAGGAAAGCACTGACACTGTACTTAGCTTTCATTCACATTTAATGATTGTGAACTTCTTCAGAAAACATCCATCTACCCTTTCATCACACTTAAATACTTAATCTAAAAAAAATCACATGACGAATTAACTTGTTCAACGTTGAATTTAAAGACACAACTTCCATTAAATCATGGAGAACATTAATATTCAGGGGGTCAAAAAAGTACAACCCAAAAGGGCCTCAAGAAAGCAGTCCAAGCCTGTTACATGGGGCATACAAGTAAAAAGATCAACAATGTCTATTGTCAGAAAAAAAATAAACTTCCCCGAAAGGTCCTGCTGAAATATTCTCAAAAAAATCCAAGGACTCTCTTAATAATTCGGTCCTCATACTTGGAAAGGGCTTCAATCGTCTATCAGTAAATAATGTTACTGAGTAATTTGTCTTTAATTCCAAATTGGAAATATATTTTAGGGCAGTTCTGCTCTTCAAGATTGCCAGCAGATCAGAGACCCTTAAAATGTCAACCTTTAGCTCAGCTGGCAGATTCTAAACTAATAAGCTATGGAGAAATGACAGAGTTCCAAATTCTAAATCATCAGTCTTGATGCCCACTCATTGCTGGCAGGGTTATGAATGAAGATACAACTGATAAAATAGTATGCTGTGTACATAAACTAATGTTTGGAATCAAGTGAAAAATGTCTTAAGATAAATAAAAACAAAATTACTATTAACACAATAAAATATAGTCTTCAAATGATAAAGAAAATAAAAACAAAATGATGTATAATATGAAATGCATAAAGAATGTTCTGGATAATTAACACAAGTGAATTTTTTAAAGTGTCATGTTTATTTCAGTGCTATGGAAGGGCAAGGACAACTTCCATTACATCAAATTATATCTGGGGCAAATTGTGGACTCTAACATCATTACAGAATGTCTAGTTGTTACATGTATTTTCTTCACTATATGCAAATGACCCTTTAAGGACATCAAGTATTTCAGCTATATGGATTCCGAATGTCCATGACTTTTTATTTCTTCTTTTTAAGTCATTATGACACATACACACCAATAAAGCCAAACACCACTATGCATATATCCCATGGATCACTATTACAGGAAGTATAAGATATCACACAGTGAAAACTGTAGCTTGTCTAGGTTTTTCTAGTAGTTTTTTACTAATAGGTTTGTCTGTGCAACCTTTTTACTCCTTGGTTTGGACGTTAGTTGGGATATTACATCTTAATGGTTAAGAACATCAGCTGAGTTTAAAGACCTAGTGTTTCCAAAGTATAGCCAAACAGTCCATTTATGCTGTTCTGATGAGTTCATAAGAAGGCTGAAACATGCATGTCATAGCTAATAGGGTTTGGTTTTATTGGCCTGAATGTATCCATAATGAGTTAAAAAGTAAAGTCAAAAAGTTATGGACAGTGGCACAGTGGAAAGCATTGTCACCTCACAGTAAACGGTTCCCTGGTTCAATTCTCGGCAAGGGTGCCTTCTGTGAGGAGTCTGTATGACCTCTCTGTGTTCACATGGGTTTCCTCCCACATTCCAAAGACATGCAATAGGTGGATTTGACACTCTAAATTGGCCATATGTGTGAGTGTGTGGGAAAGTGTGGGGTGGAAGAACTACGGTGGCAGGGCTAGGCATCCATTTGTGTAAACTTTGGCTCTAGATGATTGTCACTATTGAAGTGACACCCTGACCCCATTTGCAAAAAGGGTTTATGGATGAATTCAGAAGAATATAGCTGAAACGCTTGATCTCCTTAAGTGGTCATTTGCATATATCCCATGGACCTCTATTACAAGAGGTTTAAGGTGTCACACAATGAAAACTCTAGCTTGGCTATGTTTTTCTTGTAGTTTTTAATAATTGATTTGTCTGTGTGACCTTTTCACTCTTTAGTCTGGATACTTTCAAGATACTATATGAGGATGCTTCATTTCTGCAATGTCTACAGTCTCATTCAATGAGTCCAAGGATGTCTGTGAAATACAGTGGTTCACAATGACCTTAGTGAATAGTGGAATAAAACTTATAGAATGTCTGCACCTGTACAGCACATTGCCAGGTATCATGTTATGTCCTGGCAGCTGCTAACAGGATAGTAGATGGCAAACCCAGGTCTGCCATACACTATAATGTAGATGCCACATGAAACTGTCATTCTAACTGTGCAAACACTTCTTGCACTTTTATTAAATTGTTCAGAGAAGGTGCACAACTGTTACCTCATTTTATGTTTATTGGCATTTTGTCATAGCTTCTTGCAGAAGGAAACATCTGCATACAAAAATCCAAGATTTACATATATGTGCTAAGTTTAAAGTAATTTTCCATCAGCATGTTACATTTTCTGGAAAGTACCCTTGTACACTGGTAGTCTAAACTCTTAGGATGTCTGTGTTTTAGGACATGTTTTAGTTTCTGGTGTTTAGATTTATCTCACTGCTGTAGAATGTTCTCTGTAAATAAACACTGATCATAATAAAGGCTGTAATTGAATGGGTGTGAATTTGACTCTGATATTGTGCTACAATACAGTTTGATCTACTGGAAATGTTAGTGGTGCACGGATGAAGCAGGCCTCAAGGCCTCATATTTACTGCGGTTCTTTTGCTCAATGTCTTGTGTTGTAGGTACTGCTGATGAATACAAATTCAAAAAGAAAATGCTGAGACATTTAGTATTTTTGAATTCATGCTCATTACCATATTAAAACAAAACAATGTTCTGTGCCTCACCAAAGTCCAGTCAAATAAACCAAAATGAAAATCCAAAAACCAATGAGACTGGACACTGCTCGAAGACCAACTCCTTCTGTTTATTGAAATTAGATACACAAATGATGAGCGCTTTCGGGCCTCTGCCCTTCATCAGATAAAGCATCTCCCAAAAACCAACATTTTAAAACAAGCACAACCAATAAAAATCAGTAAAAATCAGTAAAAAACCCGCCTATTCTTAAGGGTGGGTCTCATAGGAATGACTTCATTAAGCCCAGGACTCCAGTGTGCCATAAGCTCAATTATCCATTTAGACTCAGCTAGCTCTGTTAACTGTTTAATGTCTCCCCCTCTTTTATTCAACTTCACATTCACTATCACTTTAAACTTGAGGCTATGTGTAGGATGAGCTGCCAAATGTCTATATAACGCATTGCGTGTATCCCCATTTCTAATTGCAGAGAGGTGCTGCAAGACCCTAACTTTAAACATACAATTGGTCTTGCCCACATAAAAACTTGTGCAGGATTGACACTCTGCCAAGTAGACCACATCAGTGGTTCTGCATGTTGCTCTCCCTTTCAGATCAAACAGTCTGCCAGTAACTGGATGCACAAATACACCCCTACTATCTACATAAGCACACGCCTTGCATAGCCCACATGGAAAAGTGCCCTGTTTAGTGATAGCCAGATTATCCATACTGGTCTTAGTCTTATCCCTACAAAGTAAATCTTTCAAGTTTTTATTTCTTTTATATCTCAAAACCGGTTTGTCACCTAGCATACCCTTCAAACTTACATCACTAGTCAAAATATTCCAATTCCCTCTGATCAGTGCACAAACATCACCTATATTGCTCCCATAAGTTAGTGTCAACCTGGATCCATGTCCATCGTCCCTATCATGTTGTGAGCCTGTGCCTGTGTCAACGGTTCTCAGCCATGGTTTATATCTGTCCTTCCTACAATTCCTACCAAACTCCATCCTGTTATTTACCATTTTCCTATCATAGCCCCTAGTATGAAAACAGTCAATCAGGGTCCCCAACTCTTGCTCGAAGCATGCATCGTCATCACTAATTCTAGAAATCCTGGCAACCTGTCCCTGCACTATATTGGGAAATATGTGTCGAGGGTGCATACTGTCGAAAGAGAGCAAGGTGTTCTTCCAGCAGCCTTTTCTATATAAACTGGATGAAAAACCATTCTCTGTCAACTGTACCCTGACATCCAAAAAGTCAATCTGTGTGCGTGAGCTGTTAACCGTGAACCTCAAATCAGTTCCATCATTGCTCCCGTGGATTTGGGTAACACTAGTACCAGTACTGTGAACACTGGGGTGCAAGCACCGGGTCTTCTAACATCCACGGAGTCCCGAGATGCACACAAGGCCACTTCTTTGGGTGATGCCTCCAGTTACAGCAAGGAGGCGACAGCAACCACGAAGGAAGCTACTCAACAAGTTTCAACACGGGGAGACAGCATCCCCACTGTGAGCTCCCTTAATGGGGGCACTGAGGCACCATCCAGTGCCATTGTTTCAACGGATACTGGTTTTGTGTCTGAGGTGTTGGTTTGTGATCCGAGTGACTATAGGACAGGTGCCAGACCGAAGGACACACATGGTCGTTTGAATTTTTTGGACAGACTGCCGGCTCCTGTCAAGAAGAAAGGGGCATGGAACCGCTCCCGCAGCGAGGACAGGGTATACAACAAGAGGAGGAAGCTGCTGCACTGACTGTTAAGCAAGATACTGGGATTGTTTTTAACCTTTCATCTTACAGATTGTCTGAAGATGAGCGTTTTGTTTTAAATAAAGGGCTGACTTTTGTGCCCAGTAGGGCTTGTGTATATAATGACATTATTATGGACCTCATGGTTTTTTGTCGTAGCTTAGTTTTGAAACAGATCTTTGGAGGTGATAACCCGGGTGTTACCATGCTAAGGCAGCCCAGTGGTTTTGTCCCCCCCATTTTCACCTGCTATGAATGTATTTATTAATGCTTGTGAACAAGATCTGATGTGTTATTTTCAGGAGGGGACACATGGTAGGTTCTATAATCTGAGTCCCACACAGAGACAAGCTTTACATGACCTTGGGAATAATGCAGATATTACTATCAAAATGGCTGACAAGGGGGGTGCCGTAGTGGTATTGGATACCACCTGGTATGAAAGTAAATTGCTAGGTCTGTTGCAGAATGCTAATATGTATACCCCAATTAATCCTTTAGGCGTAGAAGGGATTATAGAGAGAGTACACAGCAATTTACGACAGTTTTTGGACAGTAAATTGATTAGTGAAGATTTGTTTAAATTTCTTATGATAGAGAAGCCAGTGACACCTATATTCAAAGCTCTACCAAAAATACATAAATCAGAAACTGACCCACCTCTCAGACCTATTGTGTCTGGCAGAGGTTGGGTGACGGAAAATATTTCGATTTGGTTGGAGACGGAGTTAAGGCCGTACCTAGATAGGTTGGACAATGTGCTTTCAGATACAGGCCACTTTTTGAAAAGCTTAGGGGCCTATAAATTGGAACAGTCTGATGATGAGTTACTTATAGTAACTATGGACATCCAGAATCTGTTCACTGTTATAGGTAATGACTATGGGATATGAGCCATTTCTGAGCTTTTGCAGGAGTTAGGCGTCACTTTGTTTAAGATCGATACCGTAAGAGGTTTGCTAGGTTTGGTACTAAATAATAATGTCTTTATAGGTGTGAACCAAGCATATAGGCAGGCACAGGGGATAGCCATGGGCACCCCCTGTGCCAACACCTATGCCAACCTTGTCCTGTCCTTTTGGGAGAGGAGTATGGTGTTGAATAACATGTCATGGAAAGGTCATATCAAGATGTATAAGCGTTTTGTGGACGATATTTTTATTCTTTGGAATGGGGACGACAACTCTTTAGCTGATTTCGTCTCCTACCTACATACCAGCACTTCTTTTTTGAGGTTCACGGTTAACAGCTCACGCACACAGATTGACTTTTTGGATGTCAGGGTACAGTTGACAGAGAATGTTTTTTCATCCAGTTTATATAGAAAAGGCTGCTGGAAGAACACCTTGCTCTCTTTCGACAGTATGCACCCTCGACACATATTTCCCAATATAGTGCAGGGACAGGTTGCCAGGATTTCTAGAATTAGTGATGACGATGCATGCTTCGAGCAAGAGTTGGGGACCCTGATTGACTGTTTTCATACTAGGGGCTATGATAGGAAATTGGTAAATAACAGGATGGAGTTTGGTAGGAATTGTAGGAAGGACAGATATAAACCATGGCTGAGAACCGTTGACACAGGCACAGGCTCACAACATGATAGGGACGATGGACATGGATCCAGGTTGACACTAACTTATGGGAGCAATATAGGTGATGTTTGTGCACTGATCAGAGGGAATTGGAATATTTTGACTAGTGATGTAAGTTTGAAGGGTATGCTAGGTGACACACCGGTTTTTAGATATAAAAGAAATAAAAACTTGAAAGATTTACTTTGTAGGGATAAGACTAAGACCAGTATGGATAATCTGGCTATCACTAAACAGGGCACTTTTCCATGTGGGCTATGCAAGGCGTGTGCTTATGTAGATAGTAGGGTGTATTTGTGCATCCAGTTACTGGCAGACTGTTTGATCTGAAAGGGAGAGCAACATGCAGAACCACTGATGTGGTCTACTTGGCAGAGTGTCAATCCTGCACAAGTTTTTATGTGGGCAAGACCAATTGTATGTTTAAAGTTAGGGTCTTGCAGCACCTCTCTGCAATTAGAAATGGGGATACACGCAATGCGTTATATAGACATTTGGCAGCTCATCCTACACATAGCTTCAAGTTTAAAGTGATAGTGAATGTGAAGTTGAATAAAAGAGGGGGAGACATTAAACAGTTAACAGAGCTAGCTGAGTCTAAATGGATAATTGAGCTTATGGCACACAGGAGTCCTGGGCTTAATGAAGTCATTCCTATGAGACCCACCCTTAAGAATAGGCGGGTTTTTTACTGATTTTTACTGATTTTTATCGGTTGTGCTTGTTTTAAAATGTTGGTTTTTGGGAGATGCTTTATCTGATGAAGGGCAGAGGCCCGAAAGCGCTGATCATTTGTGTATCTAATTTCAATAAACAGAAGGAGTTGGTCTTCGAGCAGTGTCCAGTCTCATTGGTTTTTGGATTTTCATTACCATATTACAAAGGCACTGCTTGGTTTGGTGAGCTCAATATTATTTCAACCGATATGCAAGAGTTAGGTGCAAGTCATTATTTCCATGTATGAACTCTGTAGAATAGTCAGGTATTTACAGTGGTATAGGGTATAAAGCCATCTTTGTTTACCTGTTGTGAATATCATACATGCTCAGTGGGAAATAAGTCAGGTGCTTTGATAATACACTGCATGTACAGAATAACAGTTTGCATTCTCAAAATTTCTTTAAACATATTTCATTAATGCACCACTTATAGTTCATTTTACTTCATTATGACCAATGAGATTGCACTTTGTTATGGATTTCCAAACTAGCTCTATGTTCACAACTATGCACAGCTCCAGTACTCACCTCTCACTTTCTTCTAAACCCATCTTTTCATGCATTTTAAGGCAGACATGAAGTTAACTCACACAATACGTATGATACAGAACATTGCCATCTTAAAACGCAATCAGCCTTTCACAGCTTGCTTAACGTGCACGTTTGTCTTCAGGGCAGCAGAAGTTAGGAGAAATGTGGTATTGCTATATATGGTGTGGTACTGTGTCTATTAGCTGGGTTAGATGCGTAGCATTACAGAGGAGGAGAAGTGGCATGCAGATGTGTAAATAAGATTGTGAAGAGTTACGTAAGTGAGTGACGTGGATACGTCTACATCATCTAATGTCAAAATCCTAACTCCACATCCTCAAACAAAGCAAGACTTTCCTGAACATAAAGATGAAATGTATTTTTTTTCCGAGTTAGTAAAAATAATAAAATATACGTACTGGCTGGACAGCAGTCTTTTTAGATGTTTGCATAAAATGCTGTTTGTTATTCCTTCTCCGTTAACCACATAAGCAATACCATGAGGTGAGAAATTATGAATATATTCTTATAATTAAAATGACATGATGAAACAATCATTTTGTTTCCCAATACTGCAAATATATTCCTGTATTCACTTTTAGAAAGTTCTACTGGTTTTCCTTCATGGAGCACTTTAAAATGACAGCGAACATCATACACTAATAAAACAATCTGAAAATGTCTTTGTACTGGATTTTAATTGTGTACAGTCATGCATGAATGCATTATTACAATACATGTCTAGGTGTGTTGAATACCACTTATTTTTTTTCTTTACAGTTTTCAAGCTCTTCCTTACATACAGGATTTGCAAATATCTATTCCCTTTATCAACACACTGTTGCTTTCAGAATTTGGAAGACTATAAACTGTAAAATATTGTTGCATTTTTCAACAAATTGTTAACAGAGAAGTTTAATGTTAAAAATTCAGTGACGGAATTTATCCACAGATGGAAACAATGTACCAACTAGCGAAACTACATTTTTATGAATGCAATGTGCTTTTACAGAGTTCACATTTGAGAAGACCGGAAAGGAACATTGAATATAACAGGGTATTAGAGGTTTCTGAATCAGTGTTTCAGAAATCATCAGTGTTGGATAGGGGGGCTGAAAATAAGGCTTTTCTGTATGGAAAAAAGAAATACTGAAGTGTACAAAATCTACGGCCGCAGTGGTGCAGCAGTAGCATTGTTGCCTCACAGCAAGAGGTTCCCATTCGATTCTCGGCTGGAGTGCGGGGAATGCCTTCTGTGTGGAGTCTGCATGTCCTCCCCACGGTTGGGTGGGCATTCAAAAGCCATGCATAAATGGGCGTGCCTTCATTGAAATTTGGATGTCGAGCTGGCACCTCGGCGTTCGTGAAAATCTATTGCCAATCATTAGTGGACCGGAGTTCCGCTGTGGCGACCCCTAACCAGGAAAAGCCGAAGGACAAACAAAACATTGACAAAAAAATGTCTGGCTTTTCTTATTGCATGGCAATCATTAAGATTAAATATGAGGAGACAATATTATACTAACATCTTGTATTCTAATATATGTGCTAACAATATTCTGTATCCTAAATATGTTAGAGTATTTTTAAAAAATTTTATAAATATGCTGAGTTGTGTGAGCATGTGCCTTTTCATATTGTCAGTGATGTCTGGTGATGTAAAAAAGGAAATACTGGAACATGTTGCGGCTATTAAAAATCGTAATGCTCCAATAAATTCTGTTGTTTCCAACAGGAATAGCCAAAGTCGCACCTCTAGATTCCAAGACACAGTCAACTTATATTAGGCCATGGAGACAAAGCTCAGAAATATGGACATCCAGTAATAAATGATGTAGACGTTTAGAAGAGAGACAGAATGCATACATACCTTGGGCATAAAGGAGGTAAAAAAGACTAGAATCTGTTCTATACTATGTTATAAAAACAGACCATTGCATTATTATTTCTTTAGCATGGAAAGCTTCTCTTTGCATCCTTGTACTGTGTGCTTCAGATCAAGAAGTGTTTATCTTCACTTGATTCTATGCAGCTGCTCTGTGTTTATAAGAAGGGCTACTTCGTTTGTACTACAGTCTTGAAAAGCCTTCAAACAGGTTAGAAACAAATACTGTCTGTCTGTTTTAGGTTAATAAATGGTCATTGTTCTGTATTTCGCATGTGTCTTTTTACTTATTACGATGTTTGGCTTTGTGAAGATAACATTCAGTTGCATTAATGCTTTCCTTGGCTTATGGCTTTTGATAATCTAATGGCCGCGGAGATAACAATTTAAAAATAAAAAGTTCAACAAGAAGCATATGACTGCAAAAATGGTTTGAAATTGTTTAGCTTATACTTTATAGACAAAGCATCTTAAATTTGCTGTGGACTGATTTTACTCACTAAAGCTAAAGTGTGCTTTGAAAACTTTTTTTTGATGCTATTCATGGTCTACAGGTAGGTTTTTTAGTTGACAGTTTATGCAAAGCTTCTGTTTAGATTGTAAACAAATCATATTTTGAGTTTTAGTGGAATAAACTTGCTGAATTAGAGAAGTGCAGCTCAAATAACCTCCCATTAATATCTGGATGTTCTGTAGTTTTACATTATTATAGCATGAGTCAGAAACACAACATTTGGCTTTCCCATCTCACATATGGCTTCATAAGTTCAAAGTGATAGATCAAGTTGTGTTTAGATGTTGAGGTCATCAGCAGGTATGTGTGCTATAAGTTGCTGTTGATTTTTTTTTATGTTCCTCATACAGAATTCTACTTTTTGTTTTGAATTTATTTGGATTAGTACTTGGACATATGTTAAGAGCTCATAGGTTCATAGGTTCATAGGTTTATACTAGGCTATCTGCCCTAAGGCATTTATAAGCCTAGCCCAAATTTTTGTGGCTTACGCCACCCCTTATATGAAAAAATACTGTGCCCATTAGTTTGTTGTGCCTCTGTCCAGCAGTGACACAGAGATGATTCCCGGGGTAAACCTACGATCTCCCATCCACAGGTCTAGATTTCTCTTGAACAGAGTCAGCGAGGTGCTCTGCCTCACATGGACCGGGATTTTATTCCACAGCATAGGGAGTCTCTGAGTGATAAATCTATCTGTTTCCTGCAACAATTCAGTAAATGCTTCATCAGAAAAAATATCCAATTTCTTTTTTTTTTTCAAAGAATTTTATTAAATAATTATTAAAATGAACAAATATTTCCATGAAATTATAACATTTTTTTCTTTAAAGTTAAAAAACAAGAAAATAAAAAAACAAACCTAATATATTAACCAATGTAATTTAATTATGTACAAAGACGTTCATCATGCAAAGAAAATTCTTAATGTAGCTGTAGGATTAATAAAAATCATCTGTTTACATAAATTAATAAACTATTTTTCTAGAAGTTCATAGATGATATTCTATGAATTATACAATGTAGTATTCCTAGATGATCTAGATTTAATAGTTAACATTTCCAAATTACACGTTTCAAGGAGTATATTTTTAAATTCCAAAAATGTATGTGCTGTACTAGATTTCCAATTCTTAGTGATTGTTTTTCTAGCTATAGATAGTATAGACCAAACCAAAGGGTACTTATTCTCTTTTACACAATCAGGAACAGGAGCATTATATAAAACAAGTGATTTAGATATAAAGAAATTATCAGTAAAAATTGTTTGTAACAAATTATTGATATCATCCCAAAATTGTCTTAAATATATGCATTTATAAAACATATGATACCAGTCAGCATTCAATTCAATATTACATCTCCAACATGTTATATTCTTTTTAGAAAATATACTTATATTATGAGGAGTGATAAATGATCTATTTAAAAATCTCCATGTGAATAATTTCCATTTTAAAGAAGAAGTAGTCATACTTGCTGATTGTAAAATATTCAATTTGTCTTTCTCAGAAGGGGGAATTATTATTAATTAAAGAATAATATTTCCAATAATTATCTGAATGTGTATCTAAATCACATTTAATTGCCCTATAAATGTTTGATAGCTTGTTATTAGCAGGAGATTTATGCAAAACTGATAAAATCATATATTGTATTAGCGTGGGAATTTTTTTCCTAATTATAGGAGACATAGAATCCAATTTATTTAATACATATTGTCTAGCTTCTTGAAGCTTTAACCATAAACAAGAATCAAGTTTATACTCTTCCAAGAGTAAACTATGGGATTTTATCTCATTATTTATCATCATTTGGTGCCAAAATGTTAAATGCTTTTGCTGAAATATAAACATTTTTATATAATCTGAAGAGAAAATAGGTCTGTGTGTAGGCTATAGGGAAGAGTAAAAAAAGCCAATCCTTATATATATATATATATATATATATATATATATATATATATATATATATATATATATATATATATATATTATGTTTAAATATATCATTTGTAAATGATTTTAGAAGAAAAACTATATACTTAGAGTTAAAACTCAGAGAAGAAAATTCAGAAATATAATCTTTTAACCTCCAAATAAATGGATTATTAATTATATTTAGCTTATAGGAACTGTTTATATCTTTGGTATTTTGTGACAATACCTCTATAAACTCTTTCCACTTAGCAGTGTATTCCACATCAATGAGATGAGAGATTGTATTGAATACTGATGAAATTGAATACATTTCTAAATTTGGTAAGTCTATACCTCCATTATTCCAATTATATATATGGTATGTTAATGCAATCATTGGCTTATTTGGTAACCACAACAATTTCTGAATCATTGAATTAATTTTTTTAATTATTTGGTAATAAGGAGGGATAGATAAAGATTGAATTATATATAAGATTTTGGGGAGAAGGATCATCTTTATTATTAAAAGTTTATCATCCATAGAAAAGGGTAATTTGTTCCATTTATTTATTAAATTTTCTATCTGTAATAGACTTTTATTATAATTTATTTGAATGGTATCTTTAATATTGTTAGTAATAATTATACCTGAATATGCTATTTGTTGAGACTGAGCTATATATTCATTATATTCATCAGGTATATTGTTTTTTTTTGAACCTGTTAAAAGAATTTGTGTTTTATTATTATTAAAAGTAAGGCCAGAATTTTTTTGAAAATATTCCATGTTTTTAAAAAGTTTTTGTATAGATTCCCTTCTACTCCCAAGAGTAATCAATATGTCATCTGCAAACATTTGTATTGTAGATGATATAGTGGGGTTTAATTTTCATCCTTCAATATCTGTATCATGTCTTATTAAATTTGCCCATGGTTCCATAACTAATGAAAATAAAAGAGGGGATAAAGGACACCCTTGCTTAGTACCTTTTACTATTGGTATATTTTGTGATATACTAGTATCAATTTTAACATAAGCTTGGCTACCTTCATATAACAGAGTGATAAGATTGATAAAATTATTGGAGAAATTTAATTCCTTTAATAGAATGAACAGATATTCCCATGTAACTGAGTCGAAAGCACAGTTTATATCTAAACTAACTAGGCTTAAATTTGTTTTAAGATTGTTCACTGAATCAATTAAAGTTAACATTCTTTTAATGTTATCATATGAAGTTCTCTTTATTATAAACCTCGTTTGATCACTATCAACTAATTTGGGTAAAAGTGTTTTAAGCCTTTCTGCATAAATGGACATAAATAATTTATAATCAGTGTTTAATAGGGTGATGGGTCTATAGGAGGTACACTTAGAGGGATCTTTGTTAGATTTTAAAATAGGAGAAATAAAAGTGAATTTCTAAGAAGGTGGAATTATGTTTTTGTCCTGAACAAGATTAAATACTTTATAAAGCAATTTTAGAGCATTTATAGGTAGTAATTTGTAAATTTCAGGAATGATGCCTTCATTACCTGGTGCTTTATTTTGCTTTCATTTGGTAATGTGAGTTTGAAGTTCTTTGAAAGATATTTGTTTATCAATATAAATCCCTTGTTCCCCTGAAAGCCTTGTTTTAGTGTATTTATTAATAAATGTTTTTATTTCCTCTTTAGAGTTAATTTCAGTAGTTGTTTGGTTGATGTTTATAAAAAACTCTCTAAATTCAGTTAATATATTATGAATTTCTGATACCATTTTTCCTTTTTTTAGGGGAGAATATTTCATTAATATGATTAAATCTATTTAATCTTTTCATTTTATTAGCAAGAATTTTTAAGGATTTAGGGTTAGAAGAGAAATTTATAAACTTGATTTTTTCTATATTGATCATAGTTTTGTGTTTTAATAATTTCTAGATATTTATTATTTAACATATTTATTTCTTTTCTTTTATCTGATATATCTTTATCACCCATATTACTAAGTTTTAAAGTGTCTAATTTACATTGTATATCTTGCAGCTCTTTATCCCAGGCTTTCTTTTTTTTTGTTGTACCAATTCAATATCCTACCATATAGATACACTTTTAGGGCATCCCATATGTACATTTCTGATATATCATTAGTATTGTTAAGTTCTAAAAAATGCTGTACTTCTGTAGAAATGAAATAATTAAAATCTTTTAATTTTGTGATATAAGCTGGGATCCTTTTTATATGAATATTAAAATTTGGATTGACTACCACTTCAAAAATTATAGAATTATGATCTGATAAAGGACATGAAATCACTGCTGATTTGTTTAAGGAATCTGTTAAATTATTATAAATAAAATATCTATCCTCGAGTATGTTATGTCTATGAGAAAAAAAAGGTGTAAAACAAAGAAGTAGTACCTGCAAAATAATTTATATATTTCAAAAAATAAGTACCTAAAAAGTCTTTTAATAATTTAGATGATGTAGATATTCTTCTCTTCCCATTAGTACTAGAGTCTTTGTAATCTAGAATACAATTGAAATCTCCTGCCAAAAAAATGTTCCCTTTAGAGAATAGTACAATTTGATCTAGATGTTGTTTCACTGTGTTTATCCCTATCCTGGGATCCAATATATGTTAATCAATGTGAAAATGTTACTGTTTATTTCTACGGTGACTGCAGAAAACATTCCTTTATTATCCTTATATGTATCTATTATTTTAGGAAAAGGCATTATGCTGTTCCATAGGATAGCTACTCCTCTCTTTTTCTTAGTATGTTTAGAACTTACTAAAATCTTATATGTTTTAGATTCAAGTCTGAATATATCCTCTGTTATTAAGTGAGTTCTTGTAAAAATACTAACTGGGATTTATGTAACTTAAGATATCAAGTTAAATTCCTCCTTTTATTAGGATTAGTTAAACCATTAATGTTAACTGATATACCTTTTAGTGTAGTCATTCAAATTTAAATTATGTAAATATAAACATACTGATCTAAGAAATACACAAGAATATATCTAATAGGAATACTATTATGATAATTAGAACAAACATAGTGTAAGATTATCATATTCTTAAAATTAAGGTTGTTTCCTACTACATAAGATATGAACATCTGAAAAGTTATTAGAAAATATTTATAACATAAACATGAAACAAAATAACCAACCCGAACCCCTCTGGAGTTTAAAACTCCTAACTCGAATGACATCAGTCACTCAAATCGACCTCCTATCAAAAACAGCATCCAATCAGCACCTGCCTAAATGTCTATAGTCATAACTATAAAAATAAGGCTTCTCATCAATATAATAAACAATTTTTTGTATGAACTAAATATATAGATATAATGTTGTGTCAATTAGTAAATTGATGACAGCTACATCTTAGGAATAAAGTACAGAATTTTCTTACATTAGTTAGTAGGTTATTAAGAACTACTATGATCTAGTAGTTCACTCTTCTGTTTTAAAGTAATCACATTTGATAAGAACCTTAAAAAGAGACTATGGCATTCTTTTATTACTGAAATATGGCTAATAAAGGCTGAAGTGTGATATATAGTACTGCCATAGGTGACCAGCTAAATGGAACATAGTTGTAAATAAATCACCTAAGGGCCTTCAATAACCACTAACATTGGCTGCTAATAAATAAGATGCTAATAAAAGTGATTTTACTAACAATCAACTAACATACTGATTGTTCTGAAAGAAATGAACACTGCATATCTTTGCCAGAAACCAAATATAGTGATTACTCATCAAGAAGTAAAACCAACATCCTGATAGTTTTCTTATAACCAAACACCCCGGTGCAGTCTCTCATAGAAGAGTGACTAATAAACCTTAAAAGTCTGATCTTCCACTCATTGCATTAATTTGAGTTACCGCAAAGGGTCCATCTACCATACTGAAAACTAGTGAAAAGGTCATATTAGTTCAAAGAAGCAAGGTGCTTAAATAGCCCCTGTATACTATATAAAAGCCTTATTTAAACATAATGAGCTTTTTATTATTCAATTATAGCTTATACTATCTTTGAATTTTGAAAAGCTATTTCATTAACAAAACAAAAGATGAAAATTTCACATTTTCTAATGATAAACAGATCTAACTATTTTTAATGCACCTGTCCTTGCAATATTATTGCTGCCTATGTGGTACATCCCTATCAGCCTATTACACAAATGCATTCATAAAATAACTGAGATAACCTATTATATACATCTATACATTTAACATTTTGATAAATGCTTCATGAATATTTTCTCAGCTAGTCAATAGTTATAAAAAATGTACATGTAACACAAGTATATAAACAGCTTGTAGCGTTATTAAATCTTCCAAAAATGCACAAATCACAACTAGTATTTCTCATCAAGATATTGGCACCCTTGTCATACATAAAGCAAATATTTTATGAGAATACTATTCGTATATAAATAGATAAGGCTCAAGAATACCTATGATGATCAGAAAAAGTATTTAGGCTACATGCATAGTATAATCCCTATTTATTTAAGAAATTATTGCATATAATGTCTTACAGTAAGTTGAAAGTAGTAATCTAGTTATATCTTCTTTCTGTACACTGTACAAGGAAACAAATTCAATTCAGTAGCTTCCTGGTGAGGATCAGAAGATCAATTTACTTCCGATGCCTTCATGATGATTTTTTTAGAAAGCTCCGAGCTTTCCAGCTGTGATGGATACCACAGTCTCGAGCTCATCATGAAGATAAAGCTTTCAAAGTTCTGGTGGGAAATAGTAAGTAAAACATTACTTAACTACATATAAGGCAATGTCTCGATACTCCCTCTATACCGAGAGAGATGAGAAAAAAAAAAAAACCTTGCATACACAACACGAAGCAACGACAGCTATCAAGCAAAGCTTCACCACACTATCAACCAGACTCTCCAGTTAATCTCCGACCAAAGTACACAGGCACCAAAACATACAATTAACACAAACAACACCACACATGTCTCTACATTGCTAGAGCATCAAACCAGAGCCTCCAAATAAACAAACCAACAACGCAGAAATGACAATGAAGCCTTACCATTACTCCAGCCACACTGCCACTCACATCCCGGGTCAGAAGTACCACTAGCACAGCAATTTTGCAACTATACATCAGGCCATCATACAAGATTCCTTTATCAAACAATTAACCATAAATCAACTAAAATACAAATACAGCAATTATAACTAAATAAAAGTTTTCCAACCACTATAAGAACCAAAATCAAGATAAACAAATACGCCCCCTAATGATAAGCACCACTACAAGACATCCAGAAGCATATATATCCGAGGCAGGAGAATCACTGCATCCATGGGAATCAAACCAATAAACATTAAGATAATTAATCTTAAACAAATAGTACAAATGAAAAAAAAATCCCAGCAAACGACTATTCTACAAAACAAAATAGACAACTATTTAGTTAACCAATTTACATTATATTTAAATATAATACCAAAAGCTCACCTGTATGTCCGGTTTCATTTCCCCAACTGAGTGAATCAAGTGCAAATATGTACTTGTTATGATTCATCTTTTGATTTTTTTTTTTTTTAGGGTCAAATGTTTTCCAAGTGTTGTTCTCAGCATTTCTTTTAAGACTAGGACTGGCCCACTCCATTTCATCAACTTTTTCCAGTATGTTATTAGATTTTATATAAGTTATTGCATTGTCAAGGTCTTCAAAAATTTTAAAACCATCTTGATAAAATATTTTCAGTCTTGCAGGAAAAAGCAAATGGGTTTTTATTTTATTCTTTTTAGTTCTCTGACTAAAGGCAAGAAAATTTTCCTTTTTGATAATACTGAAGAAAAATAGTCATTATCAAAGTGTATAATACTGTCCTTCAGTTTGATTGGGGATTTTGCCCATGCAGTCTTTAGTACCATTTCCTTATCATGGGCTGATAGGAACTTTACAATAACAGATTTAGTATAATTACTCTTGGTGTTTTTAGATGTCACCATTGATATATGGGCTCTTTCAATACCATATGAAAGAGCCTCCGGCAGTTCAAGTACTTCAGGCAACCAGGAAGATAAACATTTTTCCATATTATTTCCCTCTATGTTATCCGGTAAGCCAAAAATTCTCACATTATTCCTACGGGACCTGTTCTCAAGGTCATCAATCTTTGTCTGAAGAAGAGAATTTTGTTTTAACAGGAAGTCAACATTATGTTCACTCTCCTGAATTCTGTTATCCATATCACTTAGTGCAGTTTCCATTCCTGAAATCTGCTTCCTCTGTTGCAATAAATCTTCATGTATAATGTCCATTTGGTGAGAACACTTTTCTTTGAAATTGACAATTTTTATATCCATTTTGTCTATTTGGACATTTAGTTCCTGAATAGTAGTTAGTAATGACTGTAGTTCTTTTTTGATAGTTGTCTCTTGATGAGGAGATTTAGCGAAGCTCATCTTGTTCTTTTACTGTAGTACTTCCAAGTGTAACTTTTGACAGGAAAACTTAAAATCTACTTGAAATTTTTTTGTACACTACCCTAATATATATTTTAAAGTATTAATTAAAATAAAAAAAAACTATTATTAGGGAAGTTTATATCAATATTTCCTGTCAATAAGCATTCGGTTTTGATGTTCGTTTAAAGTATATATCTTTCATACTAGCATTTTTCTTTTATATGATGTTTCTCATGACTTTTAAAAGGACTTTTAAGATGTAGTTACAAGGACTTTAGCTTTGAAATGAGACCAACTTAATTGATTCTAAATGCATCAGGTTACATGTATTTAAACAGAGTGGTTTTCTTGTATAAACTGTCTGAAGAAGTCTTATATTGAGGAGACGAAAAGCGCTTAACTACTGATTAAAACTGTGTCCGTATGTGTTTGAGGTGTCAGTTACCATTTGTATTCAACTTTGCTTTGTGTTGCTTTTTGTCCTTGGATTATTGAGAGTTTTCGTGTATGGCTACTGATAGTTCTCTGAACACACTCAAACCCACTTTGGGATTGAATTCTTCTGTTCAAATTGACAGCATGGATGTCAGCAACCTGACTTTGTTAATAAATGCTGTGAACAAAAGACTGGATACGTTGGTTTTACCTGGACTTAGTACAACTTGTAACACCTTGAATTCTACACCCTCGGAGCTTATTGGGCTTCTGGACGTAAATACTTGGCTAAGCAAACCACCAACCTTCAACAACAATGCACAGAACAACGTCAGGGAGCAACCGGCTGGAGGGAATGTAGCACTTGTTTCATTATTAAAAAAACTTGGATCACAAATCACTGAAAGCCAAAAAGTTACAACTTGAAATATGCTATTTTGAGGAATGCCAAAAAGAGGGTGTTGCACTGAAGGGACTCCGTTCGTGGCAATACCCGTCAGGTTTAGAAGCAGGTACACCATTTTTTCATGATTTATTAGACCTATTTAATAGACATGGCTTTGAGCTAATGGAGTTGATGGGAAAACACTACAAGTTTACCATTGACAACTTAACAAGGGACATTTCTAGTATAGATCAGGAAATTAAAGTGCACCCTGATTTTTCTAGATACCAATTCGAATATAAAAGGATATTTTCTTCCATTGAACAACAAATTATAAAAAACACAGTAATTAAACTGAAAAAGTTAAAGAGAGATATAAATGACTATAAAAATGGTACAGCCTACCCCAAACCACCACCTTCTCAGGCAAGGAAATTCACTGACCATACAGGGGCTTATTCTCTTGAACAAGAAAGAGTAAGCCAAACTGTTAACACCCAACAAGCCTTACCAGATAATTGTTCTGGTAATTATACTAACACCAATTTTGTTGATGAAGAGGGGCAGGAAGAGTGTAACAACTTTTCTCAAAATCAAGTTAACTGTTTTGAAAACAGAAACTTAAGGAACACACAAGAACAACACCATTTTTCCAACAAAGGCCAGAACCATCGGTCGAAATAAAACATGAGAGCGAAAGGAGGCAGGAAAGAGGAGAACAAATTGAACAGGCATTAGTTAAACCCTCCATTTTATTCAACAAAAGAGGGGACTTTAAAATATATAATTAATCTGAATATGAACTTTTTAGTAGGGGTTTAACTTTTGTGCCTGGCTACCATTTCAAACTATCAGAAACCTTGATTGACCTCAAGCTTTATACTCATAAACTTAACCTTAACTTAATTTTTGGTGAGAAAGGACAAGCAAGTGACCAATTAAGAGCATCTAGTACGTTTAATCCACCAATGCACCCATTGTTAGGATTATTTGAGACATTTACAAGGAAACAACAGGAACGTGAGGTTGAACAACATTTATGTCAGTGAAACTGAAGCTTTGAAGCTTATTAAAAGTCTACCCATTCGGTTATTAAAACCAGATAAGGGAGGAGGACTGGTTGTTATGGGCATTAGTGATTACATCCTAAGGATGGACTCTGTATTAGACAGTGGCATTTATTGTGAATCTAGTATCAACAAGATGAATGGTGCCTATAAGAAAGTACACTGTTTTTTCAATGATTTGTTTATAGATGGCCTGATAGACATAGACACACTAAACTACTTGTCCACGCTTTTCCCAAACATACCCACATTATTTGGGTTACCGAAGTTACACAAAGACCAACAGAATCCACCTATGAGGGCTTTAGTTAACTCTCGGGGTTCTATTACTTATGCTAGTGCAAAATATGTGGACTCAATTTTGAAACAGTATGTTGCAAAGGAAAATCAAATGTGCAGAGACTCATGGTCTTTTTTGAGTTCAATTAACAACTTTGAATATGATAAGAATGTTAGGTTTCTGACAGTAGATGGTGACCTGTATTTCTCCATCCCTCATGAGGAAGGCATTGAATTAGTAGTAGAAAGACTGTTGGCACATGGTGCCAGTAACAGGGAGATCAGACTCTTCCAGGAAATTATGGATGTCATTTTGCAGACCAATTTTGTTACCTTTAACAACACTGTATATAAACAATTGGTGGGGGTGGCAATGGGTTCACCATGTGGGGGGAGCTATGCCAACTTGGTTTTAGCCAGCTGGGATCAAAAGACCATTTTTAGGAGTGAAGAATGGGCAGAGAGAATAAAAATGTATACAAGGTTTCTCGTCAACATTTTTATTATGTTCAAAGGCACAGAACCTGAGGCCCTAAAATTCATTGAATATCTGAACAACAATACAAGGTTCTTCAAGTTCACCCTCACATTCCATGAAAACAAAATTGTTTATTTAGACATTGAGTTAAAGAAAAATATTGAACAACAATGTTACGTAGGTAGAATACACCGTAAATCTACCTACTCAAACACTATGTTACATTATAGGAGTTGTCACCCATCTTACCAAAAAAGATCTGTGCTAAAAGGACAACTTGTCCGAGCAGCACGAATGATAATGGATGACGACACCTTCATTGAGGAATGTGAGACACTTAAACAGATGTTCTTAAGGAGGGGTTACCCAAATGGATTGGTCTTTGATATACTTGAAGAAGTCCAACACAAAAGGAGAGTAGAGTTTTATAAACTATTACTCAGCTCTACCAACATAACATTTCCTGCAGGAGAGGGTGACAGAGACACAGTAACCAATAATTTAACTCAGGATGAAAACAAGAGTTGCTGTCAGGGTACTCCCTAGCTGTTTTATTATTTCCTTTAATTTACAATCAAAAGAAATTGAGTTTATTTTGAAAAGAAATTTGAAAATTTTTTCGACACAACAAGAAATTTTAGATAAATTAGGAGATTTTCCATCCTTTGTATATAGAAAAGGTAGCAATTTAAAACAGATTTTGGAATCGGAACCCCTGATAGGGATTAGAACGGAAGGTACATATAAGTGTGAGAGTTGCAACTATTGTAAATACATTGCAACAGGAACACACTTTGAAATTGGAACAACTAAAGTAAAAGCAAAGGGTAGATTCAACTATAATTCCAAGTCTGTTGTCTACCTTGCTACCTGTGCAGTCTGTCCAGCATTTTATGTTGGAAAGACTGACAGGAAATTGAAAGAGAGAATCTATGAGCACAAATATCAAATTAGGAAGAAAAACCTTACAAATGCTGTAGCTAGATACTTTTCAGAACAGCCAGCTCATAACTTTCTTTTTAGAGCAATTAGTCAGGTTCCTGTGAGTGCAAAAGAGGGCCCCCACCATTTACTTTTGGAAAAACAAGAGTGCCTTTGGCAGCTCAGGTTGAATTCATATAACCCACCTGGGTTAAATGAGGTGACCTCTATCACATGTATTTTAAAACTGAGAAACTTAATTCATTAAAAAACATTTTTAAACTGAGAAATTCAACTTTACAAAAAAACACTTTTGAAACTTACATTTTGTTTGGGTTGTAATTTGTGGAAGAAATGTCTATTCATGTTATCATTTTAAAATAACATTTAAGTTAGTATGTGTTTACATATTTAAAGTAACGAGATGACAAGCATTCAGTTTTGATGTTCGTTTAAAGTATATGTCTTTCATACTAGCATTTTTCTTTTATGTGATGTTTCTGATGACTTTTAAAAGGACTTAAGATGTAGTTACAGGGACTTTAGCTTTGAAATGAGACCAACTTAATTGATTCTAAATGCATCAGGTGACATGTATTTAAATAGAGTGGTTTTCTTGTATCAACTCTCTGAATAAGTCTTATATTGAGGAGACGAAAAGCGCTTAACTACTGATTAAAACTGTGTTCGTATGTGTTTAAGGTGTCAGCTGCCGTTTTTATTCAACTTTGCTTTGTATTGCTTTTTGTCCTTGGATTATTGAGAGTTCTCATTTTAAAAGAAAGAACACAAGACCTATAAATGTTAAGGTTTTAAACCAAGTATTTTAAAGGAATTGTTTGTGAACTAATGAACATTATTGTTTATTGTGTTGACACTACAGTTTTTTTAAACTTCATTTTATGATGAAAACATCTTAATGACTTGCAATTAATAAGTATTAATTGTTTTATTGTTGAATGATTCCATTATTTAAATGGTCCCAACTGGTGAAGCATTATGGTTTGACAAAGTCCTTTTGGTTTGGACAAAAGTGCTTACCCAGTCCGTTTTTCTTGGAATTGACTTATATAATATACTTCCTTAAGACTTTTGAGTAGATTTTTGCTGTTTTGTGGAAGGTCTGATCCTATTTGAGTGAAGTTTTGTGTTTTTACTGGTTTTTAGCACTTCACTTATACACCCACAGTTTGTATTTTGTTTACGATGGTGTTTATCTCAGCTTGGAGACAGAATTTCTGCAGCTAGAAATTCTTTCTACTCTCTGGAAACAGAAATAATTACAGGAACCAAGGAAAACCACCAGAAGGAACGCCAATCACCACTACAATCCACCACACTAAAGGTCAGGATCAAACACAGTTTTATTGAAGATTAAGTACTTTCTTCCCTTAAGAGGGACTTCATCAGAACAAATTCAAAAAGTAAACACAGCCCTTTTATATAAATCCCATAATGAATTAAACAGTTAAACCCCATTAATTAACCAATGACTTAAAAATCCATTGTAAATACTAAATTACTAAAAATTATTAGATGTAAATATATGAAAATATATAAAATTACAACTACAGTATTTTTAATGCAATTTCACATTTAAAATAGAATAACAAAATACCATAAAGTAAAAACTAAACAACTTCAATATAAAGCCATTGCAATACAACATGTTTACATTTCCTAACCAAGGATATGTTTTAATTTTAACAAACAAGCAATATTTATACTTTCATTAATTCCCAGGTACTGTGTGGCTTTTAACCTTAACTGCCACTTGAGCTCACAAATGTCTAAATGCACATCCAAAACCCTACCCTGAGAATCTTTTAACAACTGCTGTAAGACCATACATTTGAAAACATGATCCCTACACTCATGGAGACATCTGAATAGAGCATTTGTCATTTTATTGTTCCTAATATCCAGCAGGTGGTTGCTGATCCTTTCTTTAAAACGTCTACAAAATTTTTTCACATAATATGTGGGACAATGTAAGCACTTAGCCAAATAGACAACATTCTTACTATTGCAATTAAAGTACCCAGTTAAATATATAATTCTACCATTCAAGTTGAATTGGTCATTAGTTTCCAATATGTTTTTACAACAGGCCCCCATCCCACATTTAAAATTTCCACGAACCTTAGAATAAACTGGGGCATTATGAAATACACTCATTTCCAAAATATTTTTAAAGGACCTGTCTTTTCTATATACTATAACAGGGGCCTTGCCCACCTTTTGGGCTATTTGATGGTCAATTTGGATTAATTCCTAATTGGGTCTAATTGTGTCCACTACTGCTTTAGAATCCAAATTGTATGTGGTAATGAAACTAAGTTTCATATTTGTCCTATCCTTCTCATTGGCATCATGACTATCAGGCCCTAAACCTACTCCATCTTTTACACCTAATATAGGCTTATAAATACCATTGATATGTTTTTTTACTAACTCATTGGCAACTTCACTCAGTATCTGAGGGTGATAACCTCTCTGCTTGAACATCTTAAGCACTAATTTCATTAATGCCAGAAATTTGTTGATCTGATTCTGGTCATATAAGCCTGTTTTAATCAATTGAGCTTCTAACCATATTAAACCCATTTCATGCGGAATCACTGCAAACAAACTGCACACATCAATTGCGACCAAATACATGTCCTTACTGATCTCTATTGTATTCAATTTCTCTAAAATATTTCCATGAATATTTACATGTATATGGAAAAGAGAATAGACCTTTTTTGTAATTGCACATGCAAAAAATTGCTCATAAAAAAAGTCTTGGCCCACTTCCCATCAACTATCGGCCTAAAACTAAGGTTTTTTAAGCCTTTGTGAATTTTTGGAATGCCAAAGACATTAGACACCAGTGGGTAATCATTTCTAATATATTTATATTCATCTTCATTAATTTGACCCTGATAAACCATATCCTCTAGTGCCAAGTCTATTGTCCTATTCATAATATTAACCTCGTTTAGTGAACTTTCTACATAGGCCCCTTCCATTAATAATAGATTCATGCTGTTAGAATAACTACAATTTCACTACTCTTGTCAGGTTTCATAACACAAATGTTTTTGTCCTTGGCTATCTCAAACAATAAATCATGCTGACTTTTACTAAGATTACTCTTAAATTCAACCTTAGACTGATTATACAATTTCCTGATATCAATTTCACATGCTCTTTTTAAAATCCCAGTAAGATTACTATTGGGTGGGGTAAATGTACTAGGCTTTTTTAATATACCAGAAATACTATTAGATTCATTGCCAAACATAATTTTTACAATTCAACTTGCGTGCAAATAATTTCAAATCTATAAGGGACTCAGCAGCATTACCCCTTTCACTAGGAGTGAAGGTTAAACCTTTTGCCAACAAATTTGCATGTTCAGTTGTTAACTGTTTACTTGAATAATTATAAATTTAAAAATCACCAGCTCCATTTTTGATAATTTGCGGTAAACCAACTGTTCCCTCATCAACTAGGGCTACTAATATTTCCAAATCTATTGCCACATGCTTATCAGTTTCCAATATACAGTCACTGTATTGCTCACATTCAGTAAAGTCCATTGATGATAAATTATCTTGGCTAGGACTTGCCGCAGACCCCTGTTGAAAAATAGAATGCTAACATTTATAGCATTAATGTTTTCAGTACTTACAACAGCATAGTCCTGTTATATCAACTCCATTAATTCTTCCACCAAAAATTGCGGTTTCTCTGAGTTTTCGGTCTGGCCCCCTGCTCATTGTATTCCGTCCGAATTCAACTCCTGGTACTTGTGGCTCCTTTCACAGGGAAAAGAATTCAGCAGTCCATTCATTCTTTGAAATGGAGCTCCAGTGGATTCAACTCGGGTAAGTAAAATCCATTTAAAAGTACTTCAGTTAAATGAAGTAGATCCATATATGTCAATATATATATATATATATATATATATATATATATATATATATATATTTATATATATATATATATATATATATATATATATATATGTGTGTGTGTGTGTGTGTGTGTGTGTGTGTGTGTATACATGGAGATAGATAGATAGTTTATATATGTATACTCTTATGCCATTATTATGACAATATTGGTTGATCATGTATACACATTTCTTCGGGACATTTGAAGATGGGAAGATGCTGATTTTGATGGATTATGGCAGAATTCATAAGCATAGCAACATTCATTGAAGTGTACTGCATTTCACCTCAGTTTCCTTAAAATAGAATACATGCTGTCCTTTATAGGTTCATAGATTCATAAGTGTTTACTAGGCAGATGGCCACAATGGCCTTTTTAACCCTAGCCATGCATCCCAAATCTTTGACAATTTCTGATACCCTTGATAAGTGTAAGCAAACGCCTGGGAGATGAACAATTTACAGGTTGCCTCTGTCAATTAGAGACGTAGGTGTCATTTGCTATATGATGTCAGTTACAGTATGTGTTTTTCACAACTGATAATGAGTTATATAGTTTATATACGTCTTTATACAAATGTTCATCATATGTACAACATTGAATGTATTTGAAGTTACATACTCTAATCTTTACAAGCTAGTATTTAAGCTGCTGTATAAGACAGTATGCATCATGTTCTGTGCATGCCTTACATTCTATTTATAACTACATTCAATGCTGCAGACAATCTGCAACAAATATGTTTATTCACTCAGTAAACATGGTATGTTGCATTGTGTGTGTGTTTGTGTATGTGTGTGTGTGTGTGTGTGTGTGTGTGTGTGTGTGTGTGTGTGTGTGTGTGTGTGTGTGCAGAATAGTATGTTATGTTTTATCGATATGGCTTATGTGTTCAGGCAGTGACATGTTATATTACTGTATGTTATTTGTATGTTTGTCAGACATCAGATAAACTCCTGAGTCATACTGTGAATTTCTGTATGTCTTATATAAAATATATGTACCATGACAGTGATGGCAGTGTAATAGATGTATTAAAGAGCTTACAGTGGGCATAGTGCCATGGGTATAGGTTTGAAACTCACATCTATGGCATGTATGTAAGTGTATTGCATGTCTACTGTAATATATAATTTTACACACAATGTAATGTCTTAAAACATTGAGGAAAAACAAAATCCAATGTGATATATGCGTTGCAAATCAAAACTATCCAAGGAGTATGTTGCTTTGAAATGACACCACAATGCATATGTTGTGTAGGAGTAGTTGACTAAATCATACAAATGTGCACTGCAGAGCTGTGACATATATGATTTAGACCGTGGCATGTACACTTTTCTGTGCTCTTGATAAGTCATCAATGCACTAGAAAAGAAAATTTCTCCCCAGGGAGAATGAGATAGTACTCAATGCTTTATGCCACCATGGTAAATGCTGTCTTGGAAGGAATGATGATATGGTATGGCGGGAGTGTTTGTGGCATGACAACTCCATCATGATAAATGTTGTAGACAGTCAAAACAGGACACAGAGGGAATGCCACTGCAGGTACACAGACATTATCCTGCATGCAGCAAAGAAAGTCATGCATTACAGATGATAATGTGATCCCACAGGTGGGGAGGGGGTCTAGTATGCAAATGAGAATGTGATTCCATGGGTGGGGAGGGGATACTATGCATATGAGAATGTGATTCCACAGTTGGGGAGGGGGGGAGGGTCACTATGCAAATGAGAATGCGATTCCACAGGTATGGGGGAGGACCACTATACCTCCCCTTGATGATACATATGTTTGGGATCACACCATTACATGTGCCATGACAGGTGCATTCCAGGTGATGTTATTGATGTTGCTCGACCAAGACTTTGTTTCTGTTCTTTTCTTAAGCTACATATCATTGTGTATGGTCTAGGTAATTTTTGTTGCATGTTTACATCTGTTGTGTGTTCATATATATTTCACAGTGCAGCACAGGGCACCTACTCCAGCAGTGTTCTCTGAAGATGGCATGACAGGTAAGTGAAACTATAGCAGTCAAAGTAGCATGCTGTTAGGTATCTTTTTAGCTTTCACTAATGATGATATGTATGCTTATACAAACACCTTTCACAGAATACAAATACATAGAAGATCACAAGGTATATGTTGTTCTACTTTGCTTTATAAGTGACACGCCTAGCATTCTGTCCAAAACATGAGAGGATGTCTGAGTGGTTGTTTGTGTTATACACTGATCTCAGAGAGTTGGGAGTTGGCATAATGGCTAAGGTGTTTACCTCACAGACCCAAGGCACATGGTTTGATCCTATTTTGTGAAGCATAGTTAGACTTAAAGGAATCCCTGCAGTCATTAGCCCAGTAATCACCTATGAACCTATTAAATATTTAGGGGTTGGAGGTTGCCATGACGGTTGAGGTGTTTGTTTTACAGACACAATGTGCAGGGTTTGATTGATGTAATAATTGACTAGACTTAAAATGACACAAAAGAACAGTTAGCCTAGTACTAACCTATGAATCAGTTGCATGTTTTCATGAATTCCACAGTTCATCATGGTACTTGTCCTCTGACGATTGCATGCCAATTAGTCAAACAGTATGGGGATGAGGTATCTTTTTGGCCTTATCTAATGATTAAATGTCTCCTGTCACAGGAACATCCCACCATCCACAGCCTCAATGACCAGGTATATAAAAGCTTGTAAAGTGATTAATGGTTGATTAATTATGTATATTTTATAGGCTTTGGCAACATTCATTTTCTTGTGTACACATGTATAATGCGTACTGGTATTTTTGCATTTGAGCTGGAAGCTTGTCCACTACCTGCCTTCTCCCTGAGCTCATCCACTGAACCTGACACTGGACATTATACAGTGCAGAGAAACAGCATATGCAATAACACATAGGATGCAGCACTTGGATTAACTTTGCCTTTTGCAGGTGGTGACAGTCTGGCAGTCCAGGTTGTCTCCTCTAATGGGAGGAATGCACCCAGACAGCCTGCTGATAGTAAAGCACGAACTACTGGTCCAGAAGACTACCTTGAACAACTTTTCCCAAGTGAATCTGTTGGGACAGCTCTGCAATGGACAGATGGTGTCCATAGAGCAGTACATACTCAGGTAGCAGCAAGCAATGGGCATGTGTCTAAAGGTCTATGCCTGCTATTACAGGCACATGATAGATCTCAACACAATCATGGCAGTGAGCTGCAAGCTCTTGCTCATGCAATTGACTGTGTGACACACAAGATCCATGAGGGTTACAATTACAGGCATGGAGAGGTCATAGCAGCACTGGCTAAACAGCGATATAGTGTAACATATGTTGCATGTTCTGTGGAACAGCTTGTTTTGGCAGTGCTGCAATAGTACCCAGGCCATACGTTCCCTATGCCCCACCCATGGCCTTTGTACATCCTCGGCGCCTGTGCTGCAATGTACAAATTTAATTGCTGTGGATTACCATGATCTAACTACCAACTGACATGCCCTGTTATATGCCACTGTATAAACTTCTACTAGGGTGTCACACACTACACATGATGCTACTAACAGATCATCAGTGCAGCACCATGAGGCTGCAGTTTCTTCACATGGCACAGGCAGCCTGGACCACTGCATGTACAATCAGTGTTGACATCCCATCTGTGTTAGAATTACCTTGGCAGTTATCCTTCTATGTGTCTTGTTCTGTCACCCCGGCTCTTTGCTATGGTATCTGATGTGCTGATCATAACACTGTCTATGTTGTCTTTAACATGTCTGATGACACAGGAATTCTGTTTTTGTATGATTTAAATGAAAACACTTCAAACCATGGTCAACATCATGTACATCCATTCACAAGGTCAACATGTTATTATAGGCTCTCCTGTCAATGTACATCACATACCATTGTATCATATAGCTGCTTTTATCTTATGTACATGTTTTTAGCTGTGTTACATTGTTACATGTGAATTTTGCTACACATACACAAATGTTTTTGGACATGATATAAATCATTAATGGTACACCTTTCCCTATTATTTGCCAAAACTGGTTGCAGAAGTATACATGGAACAACATTCCTGTGTTCTGTATAGCACATTATTTTGTAGGTACTGCCAATGAGTATACTGCAAAAAATCCTGACATATGTAGTTCACAGTCTCACATCCCATGATTCTGCACTTTACAGTCTCTGTTACCTATGACATACATGCATACAGGGTCCATATGTGCTTTCACACATGTTCAGTAATGCATATTTTCCTGCTAATCCTAGATTGTATATTGTTCCAAGCAGTTTGACTTTGGCTTGTTTTCCTACACTACAATTTACATCTACATGTGTGCTTTCAAGTGTTACTCAGGTATTCTAGTTACAGTTAGTTGCAGTCTTGTATTTTAGGCCATGGAAATAATGTCTGAGATGCTGTGCATTTTCCTTATCACAGTTGTACCATGATGTCTACCCATTACTTATTTTTTCTTTATTCACAGTGTGTAACATGCATTATGGCATCAATTCAGGTATTTAAATGACATGTGAATTATGTATTTGTATCTAGCATTCTGGACTCTTATTTACATGTTGTGAAGTACTACGTCCAGTATACATGTATATATTTTAGCTGAGCAGTGCACTTAGAACACTCAATATAACCATAATGGTCAACAGCACAACATATAAATCAAAACTGCAGTATAACAGTTCATATTACAAAGATTCAGAATACAAAATACTTTGAAACAAAAAGATGCAAAGCAAAATAAAAAATACTTTTTTTGCAGGGGGCAAGCCCTCCCTGTACCACCCATGGGAAGCACTTGACTGTCTGTTAATTATATATGCCAACTCCAAGAATACAAATTTCCCAGTCCCCACTGCACCATGATTTTGCTCATCTAAATGTTCATTTTTGAACTCTACAGCAAACAATTAATTTGCTCAAAAACTTTGGGAGTGTGAGTCTTTGACTGGAACACATATAAATCATAGGATCATAGGAAGTTACTAGGCTATTGGCCCTGAGGCCATTATAAGCCTAGCCAAGAGTTTAGCCCATGCATAGACAAATGTGTGTATGTATATTAAATATCTACATATGTATCTGGTTAGATACATCTTGAGATATATATGCTCATACACATGCACACACACACACACATACACACACACACACACACACACACACACACACACACACACACACACACACACACACACACACACACACACACAGATATATATAACATGCTGGCAAAAGTTTATACTTGCGTTTTTAAAGTGTTTTAGTGTTTTAAAGTGTCTCATTAAAGCTGATTCATTGTATCCTGCCTTGATTCCAGTGTTTTCTGCTATTTACTCTGACATTACGTATTTGGTTATCCGAGCACATTGTGTAACGTACACTTAGGTTTTTTGTTTATCTACGAGTTGTCCTCAGTGCTGATGCTTTATTGAGGCCTGTGGATTCATATACACAGTTACATTTGAACTGGTGTTATTATTGGTGACTTCTTTGATACTGCGGATTATTGGCCGTTGGTGTTTGGATATATATTAGCACTTCTGCATTAATATGGCAACAGGGCCAGATTTTAAAACTTTTTTGGACAGTTTAGTTATCGACAAAGATGATCTCACTTCTTTTGATTTTGACAAGGTGATTAGGAACCATACTGCTGGGGTGGAGAAATCCAATATGCAAGAACAATTTAAACAGCTAATGGACATTACCAAGAATGTTCAAATGTTTGGCATTGTAAATTGCTTAAGGCATATGCTGTTGTTTGTCTTTCAGCTTTTCCCACTAAGGGGTCACCACAGCGGAACTCCAGTCCGCTAATGATTGGCAGTAGATTTTTTACGTAAAGCCGAGGTGCCAGCTCGACACCCAACCTTCAACGAAGGCACATCCATTCATGCACGCATGTCTTTTGAATGCTACCCAACCACAGGGAGGACATGCAGACTCCACACAGAAGGCACTCCCAACCCCAGCCAAGAATCGAACGGGAGAACCTCTTGCTGTGAGGTAACAACACTACCACTGTACCACCGTGGCATATTAAGGTGTATGCTCATGCAAAAATTGCCCCAAGGGGGTTGCAGGTGTGTGCAGAACCTGGAGTGAGGGCTGATAATGTGAATTTCATGAGAAAATGGAGACAGATACAACAGACAGCTTCCAATATGCTTATTTTGCTGTTGGTTGAGTATTATGAACAACATCTACCAGGACTGCTATCAAAACTAAATGAATGTTATGAGCATGTTAATGTTTTCTCCACTCAGCCAGGTTATGCTGAAAAACATGCTTCTTTTTTGTCTGAGACAGAAAAAATGATAAAGAGTTAAAAGGGCGTAAGACTAAAAAATACCAGAGGGATGTAAATGATTTTAATACAGAGAATAAGAGTATGGTTCATTTTACTAAGTCTAAAGGCTTTAATAGACCTAAGCACTTCAGAGGCATCTTCAGGTTATTCAAATAAAGATACCGAGACTGAATTGGGGGGGATTGGGAATATTTTCTTCTCCAGTTTCCAAGCGACCTAGGGGACCTTTAGAAGGGTCGGAAGCATAAGAAATGAAGAAGTAGAGCGAATGCTTTTGAATGGTCTTTAAACATAGTACAGGGACATGAATCCCATGTAGGGGAGAATGACAAGAACCAGTTGATGGTGAATTTGACTGACTATTCTTTTACTGATGCTGAAAGACAATTGTTAAATAACAGATTGGTATTTGTGCCTTCATTTTTTTGTCTCGCATTTTGATGTTGTAAAAGATGTAAAAAAATTTTGTAGAGTTTTTAATCTTAAATATTTTTTTGCACAGAGACAGGGCACACCAATGGTTATGGATAGCAGTTCATTTCACTTTAGGAAATCTACATTTCAACCCCCATTACCAGGGATCTGTAAACATTTTTGAGCAATTGGTATTGCAAGAGTTGCAGTTCAATCAAGGACATATTTTTTGTCATTATTCTAATAATTTAACGAAAGATGAGAGGTCAGCCTTACATGCATTGACCAACAATGATAAATTGGTCATTACTGGGGCAGATAAAGGAGGGGCCATAGTGGTTTTGGACAAACAGGAATATAGTCAGGAGGCTAAAAGGCAGTTATCTGATTGTATTTCTTATTGTCGTCTTCCTTTGGATCCTACTGGGGGTTTTAAGCATGAAACTGATGTATATTTACAACAAGCAAAAAATCATGGCATTATTACTGACATGCTGATGACCCAGTTAAAAGTTGATTTCCCTGTGCAACAGTATTTTTATTTGGTCCCCAGGATGCACAAATCTATTACTAAGCCCCCTGGGTGTCCCATAGTAGCAGGGAGAGGATCTCTCATTGAACCTCTTTCGGAATATTTAGAGTTTAAATTGAAACCTTTGCTTCATTTGATAAGGGCCAGAATTAAGGATACTAATCAATTCTTAAAACTGATGAATGACTTGCAAATTTCCAGTGAGACTTATTTGGGGACACGATGTAGAAGCATTATATACGAGCATCCCCTATGAGGGGGGCATTTCAGCTATCAAATATTGGATGCAATATTCTGAGAAATATAGCTTAGATGAAATGGAAATTTTGTTAACATTACTAGAGTTGGTACTGAAGCATAATGCTTTTGTATATGGGAATGAGTGGTATCTGCAGATTAAAGGGACAGCAATGGGGGCTACTTTTGCCCCCATATATGCAGACCTCTTTATGGGGTATTTTGAGTCATGATACCTTTATAGTGAAGCTAATACATTTATGTCCCACCTTGTTATGTGGCGTAGGTACCTGGATGATTGTTGGGTAATTCGGCAAGGTAACCTAGAGGGCTGGCAAGCATTTGTTAGGTATTTGAATAACAATATATATGAGGGGTTAGGAGGGTAGCCTAATGGTTAAGGTGCTTGCCTTGCAAACCCAAGGTGCAGGGTTTGATTCTCACAGTGGAGAATTGGCTAGGCTTAAAATGGCTCGCAAGGGCAGTTAGTCTAGTACTAATCTATGAACCTATGATATTCAATTTAGTGGCAAGATTGATTTGTTTACAGTTGAATTTTTGGATGTTACCATTACCAAAACTGTAGATGGAACCATGGTAACAAGTTTGTAGAGGAAACCGTTTTCAAAAAATTCTTTGCTACATGCTAATAGTTGCCACCTGGGTCACATCACTGATAACATTCCAAAAGCTCAGTTTCAGAGAGTCAGACAGATTTGTTCTGATGATAGCGACCATACCCAACAGGTACAACATCTTAAGTCCAGGTTTATTAATAGTGGATATTCAGATTCGGTGATCCAAAAAGCATATCAACAGTCTTTGGTGGGCTCTAGGATGCAATTATTGAATGATACCAGGAGTATCATAAATACTAGTGGGGAAAAATCAGACTTATCACTACTTTTGGAAGTAACACTTTTAAAATTCAGTCAGCAATATCTAAATATTGGCACATATTAAAATCTGATACATTTTTTGAGTCTATGTTCTATGAACAATGTAGATTCAGTTTTTGTAAGGGGAAGACTGTAGGACAGCATTTTTCTTCCTATAAAAAGGGTCATAATTTTGATAGGAATAGGTCCAAGAAAAGAATAGTGGGCATTACTTATTGTGGACATTTTAAATATTGTAATTTGATTTCTAAGACCAAATCATTCACTTCATGGTATGATATAAGGTACTTAATTAAGTGCACTAGTGAATGAGTGATATATATGGCAGTGTGCCAGTGTGGCTCCTTTTATATTGGGCAAACCTCTTGTGCCCTTAAGCAGCGTATAGCATTACATATCAGTGATATTAAATGCAAGCGCACTCACAGTGCATTGTATAAACATATATTACAACATAATACTGCACATTTTGTGTTTCTGGGGATAGATAAGCTTTAGGGGACCATTTAGATATGTCTCATAAACATGATTTGCTGGCTGAAAAAGAACGTATGTGGATAGTCAATTTGGGTGCTCTGTTTAAGTCTGGTTTGAACGACCACTGGTAAAAATGGGGGTATGCATGGGTATATTTTAGTATTCATAATAATTTTTGATACAGTATGTTTGTTTTATTTTTTCATTTTCATATATATATATATATATATATATATATATATATATATATATATATAGTATATTCATTTTTATTCTCTATTTTAGTGGGAGTTTTTCTTGGCATACGTGGTATGGAGGTTTTGTATTTTGGTATTTTATCCACCTTTGTATTTTATTGTTTAATATAGTCATGTGAGGGGGGTTTTGGGGTTAGGGGTCCTTGAAATGGGCCCATGTATTTAAGTATCCAGTCCTGTTGCATCAGGACACACATTGATGACGCCATGCGGCGTAACCGGTCTGTTTGGCAGACTGTTGCTTGAACAAACTTTTCGCTTTACTGCTTCGTTTCTTATTTCTCTTGTTTTACTTGTGCTGGAGGTTTTGTGGGGATATACATATATAAATATATATATATATATATATATATATATATATATATATATATATATATATATATATATATATATATAGGTGCAGGGCACTAGATTAGCTGTGCACCTACACAGACAGAGAATCCCCACAAAAGCTGTACTTCCCAGAAACAGCCTATGATGAAAGAAGAAGAGGAGCCCACTCTAGAAGAAGTAAGAATATCATTAAGGAAAATGAAGTCAGGGAAAGCAGCAGGCTCAGATGAGATTACAGGAGATATGATAACGATGCTGGGTGAAATAGCGGAGAAATGGCTCCTGGGGGTACTCATAGCAGTGTGGATAGAGAGGTGTATGCCAGATGACTGGAGAAGAAGCATACTCATGCCAGTGCACAAGAACAAATGGGACATCCACAACTGTGGGCAGTACAGAGGCATCGAACTCCTACCACATTGCATGAAAGTTCTGGAGATGGTGATTGATAAATGGATAAGCACAGTAGTAGAATGTAAGATGGGAGATGAACAGTTCAGATTCAGATCAGGATGCAGCACAACTGATCCAATGTTTGCCATGAGACAGATAGTTGAGAAGATGCTAAATAAGGAAAGAGTCACCTGGGCATTTCTAGACTTGGAGAAAGCATATGACAAGGTCCCAAGAAAGCTGATTTGGGCAGTAATGCTTGGTCTGAAGTCCCAGAAACATTGCTATAATTATTGCAGACTATGTGCAAGGACCCAGTGACTCAAGTACAAACAGTGTTTGGCCTCACAGAGGGGTTCCCAGTGGGAGTGGGTGTGCATCATGGTTCAGCTCTCAGCCAACTGCTGCTCATTCTGGTGATGGACTACATTAGCAAACAGGTTGGAGGAGATGGATCAACAAAGTTGCTGTATGCAGATGATGTGGCATTACAGGCAGACTCTGATCAACTACTTCAGCAAAGCATAGGGGAATGGAATACAAAACTGAATGCACATGGGATGAAACTAAGAACAGATAAGACAATGGTAATGGCAAATGATAGAATGGAAGATACTGGAACAGGTAAATAGCTTCAAGTATTTGGGAGAGGTGGAGGGAAGATTGAATGAACAGGTCAAAGCTAGAATCAGAGGGGCTGCAGCCAACTGGCATAAAGTCTCAGGTGTAGTCTATGACAGAAGAATGTCAAAGAAGCTGAAAAGTAAGGTGTATGAGATAGTGGTGCAACCAGTACTACTGTATGGTACAGAAACCTGGTCAGTAAAGGCAGAACAGTTGAAGAAGCTAGAGGTGATGGAAATGAAGTGCCTGAGAAGGGTGGTAGGATGCACACTGTGGGACAGACAAAGAAAAGAAGACATAAGAGCAGAAGCCAGAGTAGCTCCAATTGCAGAAAAGATACAATAAAACAGATTACAGTGGTTTGGACATGTGCATAAATGCAGAAGACAATCTGCTGAAGATGATTTGGGATAGGCAGAAAAGGGGTAATAGGAAACAAGGACATCCAATAAAAAGCTGGACGGACTGTGTGAAAGAAGATCTGCAACAGTCAGGCATGAGTATCAAAGAAGGCAGGAGTGTGGCATTGAATCGAGAGAGATGGCAACAGTTAACATGATACCCTGACCCCATGTAGAAAACAGGAAAGGGGGCTGGTGATGATGATGATGATGATGATTTCTGGCTTTATGAATATTTTGTAATATGTGCAGTATATCCAAAGCTGAAAGCAAGACTGCTATACATCCTAGAAGGCTTTTGACTATTACTTCATGGTTGCATGCTTATTAAGGAAAACCTACTATGTGTCAGTATCCAGTTGTTCAAAGAACAGAACATCATCACTGGAAGGTTGGAAGCTTCTTGTAATGGTAATCAAATTTGGAGAAGCATGAGAAGGTGAGTGTTGCATTTTTTTTTCACTTTCTCCCACTTTTCCAAGTTTGTGTGATCTTGGCGTCTGTCTACATATATGTTTTAGTGTTTTCTGCCCTTGGGAGTGCATGTTGTTTTGACAAGTGATTTCTCAAGGTTTTAGATGTTTTTAGGTCATGTAGTCATGTCTTGAATACATTTAATACAATTATCCACAGCAGTTAATTGCATAATATTTCATTCAACACAGCAATACCATTCAGTTTATAAGTTGTATCTACAGAAATATGTTTTAGTTGTATACTATTTGTATATTACATTAGGATCATTTGCTTTATTGAGTACTTCAATCTCTCCGTGCATGTGTGCTTGCTTAACTATGGTACCAATACTGGGTAATGATCAAATAGTGAGATACTCTTGAGTTACTTACAAGAATTATCATGTAAATAATTTTATATTATACAATCATGCAGGACCTCAAATTCCTGTAACTACTTGTAAAATAGGTATGAAGGTTGATAGGTTCCAGAAGATTTCTTTATTATCCACATTTCACTAAAAATCTTGCTATTTAGCTAGAATCTCACTGGTGGCCCCTCATGCCATTTGTACAAAGTTCAGACCTTTTTACAACATGTTATGAAAGGAAAGGAATGGTGTTGCTCTTCCTTAGATGTAGCACCATGGCATTCGCCATCAGCTTGAAATTCCTGGCCACACTTCACATCCTTGAAGGTGGTCAGCTACTTCACTTTTTCTCTCCAGCACAGGTGAAACACTTTATGAAAGATCGGGGGGGGGGGGGCAATAACATATCCTGTGGTGGCACAATCTCCCCCCTGGCTATTAGCTTAGGGAAAAGAGACACAGATCTCAAAGCATAGGGAAAAGAGAGACAGATCTGTTTCTAACTCCTCAACAAAATCTTGAGTGGGCAAGATGGGGAAACATCAAGTAACAGGCCAGGAGAAATCTATGATAAGAGTATTGTAGAGCTAAGGCAGGGGCTGTTTAACTCAACAGGCCCGTAGAGTAACAGGTATGCATCACAAAACATGTTATCACAAGATGACACAGAACAGCCTGCAGTGGGGACAGCTTTTTCAATGCTAGAAATTCCAGCTAACAAGGTGGAGTTGATGGAATTTTTTTGTCACAAAATGGCATCATGGCAAAACATCATAGAGTTAGAGGAAAATGCTAGCTTAACCTCTTGATCACTGAATTAATATGTCCTTAAATTTGCTACGTCCTGGTAAGTGGGACTCCCTCCCTAATGTTTCTTTTTCTGAATATTCCCTAGAGACTGGGAGAAGTAGTGTTGGTCACATTTTGATTTAAAGGGATAATGTACAGTAAGGGACATGCTGCCAAGGAGACAAGATCAATATTAACTACAAGCAGGAAGAATGAACTTCTCTTTTCTTCATCTTCCACAAGGCTGGGGAGTGATGAGGCTCTTGATTTTGAAGCTACTTTTAGGGTCAAGAGTGGATGGTCTAAAATTTATGATCTGGCAGTTAACACAGAGGACTGAGGATATGAACTATTAACAAGCTTTTTTTCTGTTGTACATTTTTGATTCCCTCAACCTTCATTTGCCTACTGTTTGACTTTGACTAACTCAACCGGATCATGCTTGTGGGCAACTGGGGAATTTGTGCTATGCTTCTTAATGATCTCCCTGATTGCATAACTAGTAATTACTTGGGAACTTAAGTCTAAAAAATTTTGACATGTCTCACACTGTCATCAGCTCAGTTTGCTTCCTTTAAAAGTTGTTACATTGGGTTGTATTGATGTATAGAGAGAAAGTTAAATAAAATGTGTTTAAATCTGCAGTTCAAACTCTGCAGTTGCTATGCCTGAGTTACATTAGTTCTAGGAGAAAAAGGATGCACAGTGGTGTATAAGCCAGTATTATTAATTCTAATTAGTAAGTTTTATTTCAGCCTATGTTGTGTTTTAACATGTGGTTGCATACATTGTTGTCTGCTTGTTTTAATGTTTATTTGTATTTTTTTTCTGTCACAAGCACCTTAAACTAGCACTTGGAAACTTCAGGAAACCACATTTACTTGAAATATATGATACATGAACTCTATCATCACTTGTTGTTTGTTTGTCTTTTCCCAGTTAGGGGTCGCCACAGCGGAACTCTGGTCTGCTAATGATTGGCAGTAGATTTTTATGGTGCCGAGTTGCCAGCCCGACACCCAACCTTCAACGAAGGCACGCCCATTCACGCATGTCTTTCAAATGCCACTCGACCGTGGGGAGGACATGCAGACTCCACACAGAAGGCACTCCAGCCGAGAATCGAACAGGAGAACCTCTTGCTGTGAGGCAACAATGCTACCACTGCACCACCGCGGCTTAAAGTTATTAATCTCCAATGAATTTCTTTACAATTTTTTTTTTGTTAATGAGGCCGGTTCATCAGACAAAATGTTAATGCCATGTAGACAAAATGCATATTTATGTGATTATTGCTGAGGTATAGCTCATTAAACCATGATTCAACAGACCAAACAGAATGAAACTCTTATGACTTGCTGTTTTACTGATTCAGTAAAATATTTAGCATGTGATATGGCAGAACACTCAACAGTCCTTATTCAGGGAGTAGTGCCAACTGTGTGCTTGTAACTTCTATAATGAATTCCAAGGCTACAACACCATGCAGGTATGAGTGCATTACCTAATGTGACAGTCAGAGAAAACATGCTGATGCTAGTACAACAGCTAGTTTCACACAATTTGGTACATCTAAGCAGCAGATATTGGAACAGTGAACAAGCTACGAATAAAGGTGTACACAAGAGTAGATTATTTTTTGATAGTAGCTTGAAATCATATTTGTAAATCCCTTAACTTAAGTCTGGATATTCTGTATAGTCCACAAGCAGCTACTTATGGATGGAAACTATTAACTCTGCTTCAGAAATTCTGAAGCATCAGTAGTGTTAACCATAAAAAAATGAATTCCTTAACATTTGAACATTTTTGAAATTCTGCTCATCCCTTGTCGGTAATTTGGCCTATCTGTGATCCATACAACTTCAATGGTCTATCTTTCAATGGCTTTACATGCTATAGGAACATTTTAACAATATTCTTGGACATGCATGTAATACCTCTGCTTATGCTCTGTATTTATTTGTAACACTTCAAGATAACAAAGACAAATGATACATTCTTCTGAGGAATTGCAAGTCATTAGTTCTTTGTTAATATATCTGAAATGTCTGAAAACACCTCTTTTAGAGCAAGAAAATATTTAAGGCCCAATATTAAATCAACATCTATTTATGATTTTAATATGCTCTGATGTAAGCTAAATCTGACAGAAAGTAATTCTGATGTGTATTTTTTTTTTGCCACAGTGATCGCAGTTAATGTGCACATGTCTCAAATTATCTAAATTTGATTAACATTTGTTTGTTGTCTGATTCTAAGGACCATTTTGGCCTGAATTTGTTTTCTGCTTACCATGCATACAATATTTTAATATCAGGTTCAAGGTACAATATTCATACATCCATCTATGACATTTACTTAACATATGCCTTTTGAACTTATATAAACATTTCTAATATTTTAACTTGATTACAGTATGCACACATGAGCGCACATATTTGTGTGTTTGTGTGGGTGAGAGATTTCCAGAAATGCACAGCACTGTACCAGCCTCACTTTTATGACCACATGATCATGGTTTTTAGATCTGACATTACATCAAGGTAATATATGTGCATCTTGTATTTGTTTTGTATCTGACGTTTTAAATAACTGCATCACTCCCTTACTTTTGTGAACGGACTTGACGTTACTGTAGTACTGTTTTCTAACCTTTGTAACGAGCACCTATTGTGTTGTGATAGTGTTGTCATTCTTTGAATATTTCACCCTTTACTTGGGATTCTGATTGTTGAAGCTGTGTCCCTTACTGCCTTTATATTGATGTGGGATGCAGCACTGCACTATTAACTGTAGGGGGAGAGCTTCTGCCATCTTTCAAAATCAGACTAATCCCATGTTTCTACAATAATGTTCTGCCCAATATAAAAGGCTGTCAAAAGATGGTGTTTTAATTTTCATTAATTAGATTACATAGGATAGCTTGTCATTTTATTGTCATCTGAGTATGTCATTGCAGTAGAATTTTGAAAAATAAGCACTTTTCTTTTCAGCACATGACAGCAAGACTTGGCTATAGAAAACAGGAATGCTTTCTGACAAGATACAACAAGTCTTCTGATAATGGTTATTATTTTTTTTTCTAGAGCCTCTTTAGTCTATTGACTTCTCTCTCTGTAGTACTTACTTGCATTTCTTTTACAGGAATCAGTGTAAACTGTTAGAAAAATATGTAAGTTCAAATTTCTATACTATTAAAGCACGGGTTTTGATTCATAAGGAAGGGTAAGCTGAAATAGCAAATATTTTAAAAAGACATTAATGCTATAAATGAAAGATGTTCCCTTGGCTAGTAGTGAAAAAAAAAACGAAAAAAAAACAGTTTGAACAAATGTTACAAGGCAAAGATATTACTGAATCACAGGTGAACTTTCTGTTAACACCAATAAGCATGTGTTGTTTTGGAATAAATACATGTTCAAGTTACTGCTTATTGATAAAGAAAAAAATATGGCATACTTTGTTTTATGTATCTGAAGGCAGAATTATATATTATGCTGCATTAAAAAAAGATTTGGTGCATTCTGCTGATAGTGTCTTATAAAGAAACCATTTATTAAGCCATATGGCAAAATATTTTTTTTTTAAAGAATAGGGCATCATTAAAGACTTATATCTCTTACATTACTTATATCCAGAAGATAATTTTCTATATCTTTGGTATTCCTTTCTATATTGTACAGTTTATCATTGTTTCAAATAAAAACAGATTTTTGAACACAGGGTTTAATTAAAACTGTAATAGCTCTTTCTGTTCAATCCTGGGACATTTTGCAAAAACATTAGCTTCTCACAGACTTTTATATCACCATATAATTGAGTATGGCTGGTTTAGATAGCAGAACTTCTCAGTCCTCCAGTCATTTTGTTTTCCGGTTCTAGCTTTGAGGAAATCTACCTTTTGATTGTTTCCTATAAGACATTTTCTTGCCACTCTCTTGAATAGTCATTCAGACTTTTTGGGGTATCTTTCATTTTGGGAGGTTTGAGACTTCTTATATGTCTGTTTACCTGAATTCTGCTGAGACTGTTTATTCTGTTTTTTGCCGAAACTGGATGGGGAAAAAGAAAATCCCTTGGACAATTTGTAAAAGGAGAGCTGAAAAATCTTAGAGATTCCCTGGATCAGCTTGCCCCTTCCATCACACTTTTTGATCACCTTTAGAGCAGAGGGGCCACACACTAAAACTCTATCCAAGGGAGAATTTAAAATCTCATTTTTAATATCATCTGGAAGGTTCTGAGAATGTAGCCTAGCAAACCTCTTTAAAATTGTACCAGTGGCCATAGACCTCAAAGAAATAATGGAGGGACAAAGGCCCAAAACTAGGGACAGATTTTAAATATTGCTCCTATAAGCTTAGAAAGTTGTTAGAATAACAGGTTTTACATCATTATATATTTTCTAAAGGATATGAAGTCTAAAACTGAAATGACTGTCATTATTTAGTATTATTTGGAGACTTCAATTCTTAATGATTTGCCAGAAAATCACAAATATAATGAAGAGCAAACTAAAAATATGAGGCAAAAATCTGGACATTCTATGAAAACCTGGACAGTTGAGAGGTATGCCTATTTGAGAGGTATGCATATCTCCATTTTTAGGGACAGCTGGCTGACTATCAAGAAACTGCAGGCAGTAAGACACACACCCTCTAAACAGAAAAGAAAGGAGGAATGGGTATAGGTTTTGGAAAATCTTTCTGTAACAACTCATAGTATTTTTGAAAGGCTGAGAAACCTCAGTTTTCTCCCACTGAAAACACTGGAACATTCCAGCAATAGTCTTAGAGAAAGAGAAAGAAAAAGAGAGCGAGAAAAAGAAATCCCCACAGGGAGAATCAGAAAGAGAGCTCTCCTCTGAGGCTGAAACAGAAATCTGAAGACAAAACCTTAAATCCACCCCTGCATTTTTCTGTTCAGATTCAGAATCTTAAATCTCTTTGAGAAAGCTGGCATCCCTCTTTCATTTACGAGAAACTATTCTACAAGAAGGATCAACAGCCTTAATCAAACCCTAAGCAAGTCTCAGTGAACTACCACTATCCAAGAAATTTGACAAGGAGTAGATGCATGCTTGGTTTTCTGTTTCTTTTTGATGGAAACAATCGGGCCAATTTTGACACAATGAGGAAATCTTCCCTGTTCCTTCTCCAAGGGCCAACAAAAGTGGCTCAACCTTGTCCACTGAGGGAACGTGGCTAACTCCTGGTCCATAGTGGTTGTAGGTACTACACTAGAGGGATTCAGGGTAAATGGTGAGTGGTGTGAGGTACAACAGAAGGCCACAGCAGAGTTGCCCACCTGTGGCTGATGCAAATTGCCAGTCTGTTGTGGTGGCAAAGGCTGTTTGTTTTACTTTTTCTTTTTGTGGTTAGAAGAAGTATTGACTATGTGAGTGACAATTTGTTCCATAGTCAAGCTGAAAATGGTGCCTCTATCCTGGCAAAAAAACAAACAATGCCAGTAAAACTACCAGTCCACAAAGTATCGAAATTACCTGATCAAACATTTAGGTTAGCAAATACCTAAATGTCGAACTGGTAATATCAAAAAATTAAACGAACAAATAGCCAATTTAATGTATGGAATGAATTCCCTCGGCTGCAAAAAAAAAAAAATAAACCAAAATGAAGAGGGGGGCTTCACCCCCCACCCCCCCTGATGTGGGGGTTAGGCCCCCCCACCCCCCAACTAAATATACCAACTCTGAGATCACTCTACAGTGGGGAAAGGGGAAAAACCACATAACGGCCAAGGGAATTCTTTCCCTGTGTTAAATCGTAGGTTTGTGTTTTTTTGCTTTCGCTATTACCAGATCAACATTTAGGTATTCGTTAACCTAAACATTCGATCAGATAATAGGAACCCTCCACAAAAGTTACTTTTTTGACAGATAAAACACAGAAAAAGCACTTTCAAACACAATGTCATCCCCACAACCTTAATATAAACACAGTTTCTCCATAGAAAATAGTTTAGCCATTAGATAGCACTACTTTTAAACAGACAGAAATGAGTGCTCTATTTAAAAGTACATTATAGTCTTGAGACAATCCATTAAAACACAGCACTCCTAGCTTTAATGTAACTTTTCTGAAGAGGAAAGTAATAAAACATCAGTAACAACTAAGAAAATGGATTTTTTTCCCCAAAGGGAACTTATCTGCCCATCCAAGGAAACCACAAGCCAGCCATCCATTCTCACACTCCTCAGAGGAGTATAATCTTTGGTGGCAGTAAAGCTCTGAAGGGCTTCACACCCATACTTGCCTTTTAGTCAGCTCAACTCAAGCTGCTTGACAGTTTGGGTGCATGGAAGGTGCCCTGAAGCTTTGGAAACTGGCCTGCTGTTGTATCCTTGGCCGGATATGCCCATATTGATAAGGCTACTGTAGCAATGATCAGTAGGAAGAACAACATTTATTGGTGTGGTGTATCATACCTGTAACTCAATAACTAATGCATTAAAACCATTTAAACATCAGACTCCACATGCCACAACATAATCTGGAAGAAAATGTAAAAAAAAATCTGCCTAAATCCCACAAAGTAAAGAAGTGTAAAAAAAAAATCTGACTAAATCCCACAAAGTAATGAAGTGTAAAAAAATCTGACTAATCCCAATGAGGGAATGAGATCCATCTTCTCATTGGTATGAAATATTCAAACTCCATAACCACAATTGATTGTGAGAATACAAGTAATTGGACTACACTGGCAGTAATATGGATAAAGAGTAAAATAGAGTGGTCATAGTAAGTTCAATAATGGTTCAATTCCACCAAGAGTTTCAAATCTATACCACTCCTCCCCTGCCCAAAAAATAATACAACCATTTTTTTTAAATATGGAAAATCTAGTGCATCCATCAGAAACTATACTTTGGTATATTTACTAAGACAAGCAGATTATTAACACCCATACATGTATAACTGTAAAGCATTATGGATCATTCAGCACTTAAATGAAATGTGGGTTTGTATTTGTAAGGCAATAATCAATACTAATTTGCAACAGATAAAATGTAAAGGATTTTAGAAATGTGATTTTAATTCAGTCCTTTGTTGGAGCAAATTTTGAAAACAATAGTCTTGTGGGTTCAGAATGATATAAACAATACTGTTATAGTCCATTGTTATGGCTAACAAGACAGGGTGATTCATACTCATTTGAACTGAAATGGTGTGTTATCCCAGCACCTAGATTCATAATAGTCTTATTTCAAATTAAAGCAGGTTGGTTTTGGTTTAAGAAGTAATATGGATGACTGTAATTCCAAGACAGGATGCCTCTGATTATTATAGCACGTAGGTGATGAGAACATACAATGAGAAAGCAGGGGGAGTCACCTAAGGTGTTGTGCAAATACCCACTCCTGAAACCAGTGGATGTGCAAGCAGGGGACAAGGACTGACCTTAGACCAAAATACATTACAATACATTAAGTACAGCTGAATGTTGCTGGTATGTGTGGTGAATTGTTGTCTCTGGAAGGGTCTGTCACTATAAAGCAGAACATCTCAGAATACTAGCAGGCACTGTCATGATTCAGGGATAAGTCATCAGAAACTATCTTTCATCTAACATTTTATTTTCTGAACTGAGTTTTGCATGTGTAGACAGCGGTTATGGTGTACCAAGGTTGACAAAAAAAGCAGTCTATTCATTATCTACATAAAAAACTCAGAAATCAGTCAATTAACTGCACCAGATTTTTAAAGACACGTGCATCATTGCAGATTCTGAAGACATTATGCTCAAACAGTTCTATTTTTTAGAAGAAATTTACATATCAGCCATGATGCCTTGAAAAAGGAAGGTTTGCAAATGTCACAATGCATTCCACTTCAGTGCAAATGAACAATTTCAGGAGGGAGTGGTTAGGTATGGAGAATTTGGAGTAGAAAGCATGAAACAGCTGTGGATAACTAGAAAAGGGAGTTATAAATATTGAATTAAGTACTGCTACATAGTACACATAATAGCCATAAGCACTAAGAATGCATACTGAGTGTTGAAAGATGGTTGCCTTCTTGATTTGCTTTGTACTATTAAAGTAGAAATCTGTCAAAAGTTATATTGAAGTAGTGGAACTTGATAGGAATTCTCCTCAAAGATAAGTGAAGGTATCATTGTATGAATGATGTGGGAGAAAGAAGCTGTGCAAAAAATAAGGTAGCAAGCGAATCAGAAAGGAATAGTTGTGACATTTCTTTCCCTATGTAGTTATTTGTATTGCATTTATTTACTTTATGAATTTAAAATGTGTTAATCCAGGATCAGCAATGATCCAAGTGAACCTTTTTCAAGCCAGCCTGGGGTTTACAAAGTAGCGATAGAGTTAATCATGGCATGCTTATAAGTTTACTTGTGCAACTAAGTAAAAACTGAAGTACCACAAAACAACAGAAAATGCCTTATTGGCATTATGTCCAAACAGCCTAAGCAAGGATGCGGAGGACATTACTAATAGTGTGGAAGCTATTAAAGTTAAATCATAGGACTTACCATGACTGTGCGATGCATTTGGCAGTTGGTTGGAGGTGATGAGGTAGAAAAATCTAAAAAAAAAAAAAAAGCAGGAAGACATGGAGCCCATCAAGCAGTAGCAGGCGGAGATTTAGGAGTAGAAAGTATTCTAACCAAATTGTAAGAGACTTTGATTGCAGCAGAGGACAGAATGAGAAGAAAGAACCTGAGAATGTGTGGTGCTTTGGAGGGAAGGGGAAATGGTAGACTTGATGGACTATGTTAAAAATAAGACTGTGGATTTGAGAGAATTTACCAAGGAATTATTAGGCATTAAGTCAGCCAAGAAAAGTGAGTGCTAGAGAATCAGATGAAGTAAGAAAAACTTAGGTTGAGTCTGGTGCTTTTTAAACTGTGCCTTTAAAAAATACAGTGGAAATTTTGACAACAATGGTATAATAAATTGGGTGCTCCAAGTTGACCAGTGCTTATAAAGCATGGCTACTCAGAAGTTAAGCTGCAATATAGGGCATCTGTTATGAATTCAGTTAGTATAAAAAGGAGAAACAGCTTATATTGACTTTTTTGGCAGTATTAAGGTGTAGAGGAATGGCAGAATGATCACTTTTAATTCTCCAAAAAAAGGTTATTCAGCAAATTGTGAAATGTCCTGTATGTGTGACCCAAATGTTTATGTGAGTGAATGACTAATACTGTGACTAATACTGTGACAAATCAGTAAAGGCTGACAATGAATGGGGTGGAAACTGGATTTAAGAAACAGAGTACCACTGTGGATACGTACATATCCAGGGTCAAGATGCTTAGACAGGTTGGAAGCAGACACATGAAAGTATTTAGGAGTGGAACATAGGTGAAAGCTTTAGAAAGTGCCGAAATAATATTCATTGAAGACTGCACTATTACAATGGATTGAAATAGAAACATTAATGTTATTCTAGCCCAAACATGAATGCCTAGAGATTCCTCGACTTTGTCAATGCCAATGCATTGGATCAGCTGGTTGACACCCCTACGGTAGTACTTCTACAGTGTTATCCTTCTTGGTAAGATCTGACCATAAAGCAATCACTTTTGAAGTCACCATCTTCCCTTGTCAGGGTTAAATGAAAAAAACTTTTCCAAAACTGACTACAGTCTCCTCAGAGCAGGTATAAGCAGCTTCACAGCCACTGTCCCTTTAGTTGGAACTAGCACTAATGTCCAAGCCTACAGCAAAAGACTATATGAGCACCTACATAGCTGTATGGACCCAGCAATACCTGACAGGACCAAATCATCTTCCTCAAGGAAGAGTAAACCTGTATGGTGGACAGCAGCAATAAAGAAACTCTATAACAGAATGAAAAAAATTGCTGTTCAGGGCCAAGAAGGAGCAGGTGCCAAGTTGGAAACAATCTGTCCTTTGTCTGAACAAGCAAATAAGGTCACTGGTGAAATCCTCTAAGGCTAACTTCGAGTCCATATTGGCCACATCCACCAAGGACAATCACAAGGCTTTCTTAACACATGTCCGCAATCTCAAAGGCAACACCCAAATCTGCTCTTAACTAGTGGTCAATAACACCACATACACAAATGCCATAGATATAGCCAACTTGCTGGCAGAAAATTTCAGTGAAAACTTCACCCCCTGTCCCCCCATCAGTAAAGCAGGACATCCATATCCCCAGCACCTGCCTCCTCCTCTCATCACCAGGGAGCAGGTCCTTAATGCCCTCTCAAAGGCAAAAAATACAGTCTCCATGGGACCCAATAACATCTCTGGCTATATCCTACATGAACTCAGGCATGAGCTCTCAGCTCCATTAGACACCCCATTCAACCATGTAGTTTCCAGGTTCTGTGCATAGATCTGTATGCAAATGAACTGGGGTTACTGAATAGCACAAATAGGTATCTGTGTCCACAGATCCCATCCATGTAGGCACAGAACCATGCTGGTGTCCACAAAAGAGGTAGCTGACATCAAATGGGGTTGTATCCGAGTGCTTGTAAGGTCATTGGAGCTCAGCGGCATCTGTTTGTGCAGCACGCCCCTGAGCTGAGCAGGAGGGGGGGGTATACACTGACTGCTAAGATGTATTTACATCTTGAGGCATGTGTTTCATCGTGTTTGCATGGCACGCCACTGTGCTGAGCATGACCTTCCATGGGAGTGTGTCTATGGACTGCTGAGCTCTGTTTGTCTTTGCAGCATGGGTTTGCTTGGCACGCCACAGTGCTCAGCAAGGAAGGCTGTCAAAAAAATTGGCTGAGAAACCAATGATATATTAATTACTGATGAGCCCTGTTTCACTTAAACTAGGGACATTAAAACCCCTTAATGATGTACTTAGCAAGGGGAATGTATCATAGCTAGCCAATCACACAGGCTACACCTACAGCAGAGCACTACAAAGTATGCATGCATCATACAATCTGATTTTCCCCTCTATTCTGCATTGGAATACAGACTTGGGAATTTTAACTGAGAGAATGCTAGGGGCTGCTGCAGGTCTGTGGTATATGTATGTGCTAGATGCTGAGGTTGGTGCAGCTGCTGCTGATGATGCCCATAGGCCTAGACTGAGAAGGAGAAGAGTGTTCAGGCCCAGGTTTGTAGAGCACTACAGGGTGGACAGGGACATATTACAAGAACTCACTGAGCTCTGCCAACCTCAACTCAGACCCAGAGCCAACAGAGCAGAACCCATCCCAGTGGAAACAAAGGAATGTGTAGCCCTTAGGATACTAACTACAGATACTTTCCAAAGACCAACTGGGGGCATGATGGGGGTCTCACAGGCATCTGAATCCAGGGTACTCCACCATTTCCTGGATGCCATGCTGCCACATGCCAGAGAGAACATTTATTTTCCCCACACCCCTGAGGATAGGGCCAGCAGTATGCACCTCTTCTACAATGTAGCACACTAACCTGAGGTACTGGGTGTCATAGATTGCACACATGCACACATCAAGGCATCACCCGGTGAGGATGGTAGAATTCACATCAACTGCAAGTGGTACCACTCCATCCACTACCAGGTCATGTGCAATGCCCAGGCATTATCATGAATGTGTGTGCTGGCAGCCCTGCAGTTATCACATCTCCCATATCTGTCACTCATCACAGCCATACCAGATGTTTGCTAGGGGAGACATCCCACAGGGCCATTTACTGCGGGATGCGGTCTTTGACTGCAACCGTGGATGATGACACTCATCGGAAATGCACCCACCCACCGAAGAATGTCATAATGAGGCACACACACAAACTAGGAACATCATAGTGCATGTGTTTGGGCTTTTGAAGTCATGGTTCCTGTCGCCTGCAGTACTCTCCAGCCACATGTGCACAGATGTTCACAGTATGTGCCATGCTACACAATATAACTCTATGGAAGCAGCTGCAGCAGGATCAGCAAAGGGAAGGGATACACAGCCCCCCACCTTTGCCTATGTCACCACAGCCACACCCACAGGGGGACTCAGAGGAGGAACCCCATGAGGTTGTCCCTGTAGGCAGAAGTAGGTGTGCCCAATATGCCCTGGCCTTGGCCAAGACACAATACAAAGCACATGCACTGACAACCTAGGGCCCTAGGGACTGACACCTAACTCTGACTCATATACATAATAGTAAAAATGATGCCAGCCAGGCAGCACAAACTGTACCTCACCATGTATTGGCTGTGGACTGCATGCATTAGACAGAGCTAGCCCCAAACTACAGGTCTATCAACTGCTGCATTCTCAAGGTAAGTCACTCTCCTATATACCACTTGTAATGGGTACTACAATATGGTAGCATATGTATGGATCTGCCGCATGTATGCAACAGAATATAGTGGGCTATATGTAGTGTGCTACTGGGCTACTTGCATTGATCTATAGTGGGCTACTGGGCTACCTGTACAAATCTAACAGCCACTTGGGACAGCAAGTACTCTGTTCACTAGTATATGCCCCATAATATCCACTAGGCCACATGGCTGGAAACTCCATGACATTATTCAAGAGAGATGCCAAACAGTGTGGTCACAGGACAGTCACATGACTGTCTGTGCCAGCAGAGCCCCAAACACATCAGTGTTCCAATACAACTGCTGTAACAGTAAGTCTACAATGATATAGCAGCATACCAGACAATTCCTGTATGTTGTTGATAATGTGAGGAATGGAGCCTCTCTGTCTGGTGACTCACTGGGGCAGGGACAGTAGCATGGACAATGGTGTTGATGGTTTGAATCTGGCAGCATCCAACATCTTTTGCATGTGAGGTACTCATATGGTGGTATTCCCACAGACTGTCATAACCCCTCAATCTGTTACTGCAAGAAAGCTGGACAAAGCCAAATTGAATGGGGGGGGGGGGGGTCGTCAAAGGGCCATACCTACAGGCAGACATTATACACGCTCTGAGTAACTTAGCAGGTGGCTAGTAAAACAGCAGGCTGCAACAGGTCAGATTAGCTGCAGGAAGTAAAGGCCATCACTGAAATGTGTTAGTAGTTACAATTCAGTGACTGCTGTTTACAGTATTGTACTGGAAAAGCACAAATGTATGCGGAACAGAGCAGACATATTGGGCAAAATGCTGGACAGTCTGCAAACACATGTGCAGGGAAAGGTATGCAGACTGTCACCCCTGTGTGTGGTGTTACATCATGTACCTCAGTCACATCATACCCCTCAACCTCTTAAAGCAGGAAATCTGTCCAAAGCCATGAATAAAAGTGGGACCAAGGCCCACAAATAGGGACAGCTGTTAAATATTTACTCTTACAAACATAGAATGTCGACAGAATAACAGTTCTTGCATTCACATGAATCTCCTGATGTGTATGGAGTCTGAAACTCAAATAAAAGCAGCAAATAAGCAGCACTGAAGAAATACCACCAAACAACCAAGGCAGGAGACCACAGTGTAAAAAAATGTAATCGATCTTAGCGCCTCAGCTATCAGCCTTCAAGAGATAAAATGCACTATGACAAACCAACATTTTATAACACTTCAAATTATTCAATTACGAAACACTCATTAAAAACACTCATTAAGGAAAAAGCACTCATTAAAGAAAAACCCTCCAATTACATTCATTATTTAACCCTTTAGGTAACAATGTTTCAAATTTTAATATACACACAGTTTCTTTATACAAAAGTCTTTGCTTAACTTCCCCATCATCACTACCAGCAACTATTTCCAATACTGTAGCTCTTAACCATTCTGGCACAACAAATAATGTTGTGCCACAGGGCTTTCCACCTTTTGTTTTTTAATATCCCTTAAGTGTTCCTCAGGAGCGGCCTTAGGTCAACTAGTGCCCTAGGCAAAAGGGCTCTATGGCGCCCCCACCACGCCACCCAGTGCCCCCATCCTGGTCTACCTATACCAAATAAGTACTGGAAAAGCGCCCTAGGCGGCCACCTGGTTGGCCTATGCCTATGGCCAGCTATGGTGTTCCTGCAACCTTATTCTAAACATTCTCTTAGTTTCACCAATATAGAATAGGTTGCAGAAACACCTTAATGCATACACCACACCCTTTGTAGTGCAGCTTCCACTAAACCTAAGACTAAACTTTAGTCCATTAATATTGTCAAAGAAAGGCACAACATACTGGCATACAGAACAGTCCCCACAAGGCTGAATACCTCTCATATTAAGAGTGTTTCTTAATTGAGTAATTGGAATTTTTATAAAATGTTGATTTGTCATACTGAATGTTATCTCTTGAAGGCTGATAGCCGAGGCACTAAGACTGATTACATTTCTTTCACTGTGGTCTCCTGCTTTGTTTTTTTTGGTGGCATTTCTTCTAAAACTCAAATATCTGTCATCATTTATTGACTGCAGTCTTCACTGATTTGCCAGTAATTTGCCAGAAAGCCACAGTATTATATAAAATGAACAAACATATGAGGCAAAATACTGGATAGTCTGTGAAGCTCTGAACAGTTGTGAGGTATGAGCCACATGTTTAGGTCAGCAAACAGCTGGGGAATGCCTTTGACAATGTCAGGGAAGTGTAGTACTGTGGTAACAGGTGCAGCAGCAAATGGCCTGCAGCACATATAATCCCGGACTGGAGTACAGGTAGCTCTGACATGGAGTCACCTTATAAGTACTGACAGTCACACTGGGCATGCTCCTACACTTAGCTAACATGAGCCCAAGTCTGTCAGTTCTACCACTCAAAGACCTGCTATGTGGAAATATGCCTGTACATATATATAGCTACATATATGTATCTGTCTCTCCCTATCCCCCTCACACTTGATGCAACAGAAGCAGGAAACTGATGCGAAATAAGGTGAAGTCCCAAGACTGGAAAAACTCCCTTATCAGCCTCAACAGAAGGTTGAGATCCCTCATCAAATCCTCTAAAGCTAGCTATGAAAAAGGAATTGCAGCAGATAGTAAAGACAACCACAAGGCCTTCTATAGGTATGTAAAGAATCTCCATGGCAATACCCATATTTGCTCTGAGCCACTGCACAATGATACCTCCTATACCATGCCAACAGATATTGCAAATATACTGGCAGTAAGATTCAGTGCTAACTTTACCCCCTCCCCCCCGCAAAGGACCAATCACAATACCAGTAGATTGCCAGACACCCAGTATTACTGCTGCAAAAGTTAAAACAGCACTGTCCAAGGCCAAGAATACAGCTTCTATGGGGCATGACAGTATCCCTGGCTGTGTTCTACATGAACTACAGAGTGAACTGGCATGTCACCTGTGTGCCCTGTTCAATCACAGCCACACCTTAGGCTTTGTCCCTACCAAATGGCACAATGCTACAGTCATCCCTCTCCACAAAGGATGAGTGACTACAGACCCCTGGAACTATCTCCCCATTAGCCTGATGAGTCTTTTATGCAAAGCTATGAAATTCATCATCATGGAACCAATAAACAAGAACATAGGGAATCTCCAAACTCTGGATCACACACAGTTTGGTTTTGTGAAGGGTAGATCATGCCTGCTCAACTTGGTCGACTTCTTTGAGTCAGTCATCAGAGCTGTGGATGAAGGTAAGGTGGTTCATACAGCCTACCTTGATCTGGCCAAGGTCTTTGATACTATTCCCCACTCAGGAATCATAGAAAAACTTACTAAGCTAGGCATCAATCCCTATAGCACTAGGTGGGTTGCAAACTGGCTAACAGATAGAACCCACAGTGTGAAAGTGGCTGACTCTAAGTCAGACTGCCGACCAGTCACAAGTAGAGGCCCACAGGGTTTGGTCCTGGATCCTCTCCTGTTTGGTGTCTACTTCTCTGAAGTCCAGGCCAACATGAAGGGACTCTGGCTGACAAAGTTTGCAGATGATTGCAAGCTGGGAGCTATTATTAACTCTCCAAGTGATGTTGACATCCTACAGAAAGGCCTCAATGAGACCAACAACTGGTGTCAGAACCATGGCCTTAAGCTCAATGCCAAAAAATCTGTCTTCATCCCCTTTGGGAAAAAACCCGGTTCCCTTGAATTACCACATTGATAGTAGTCCACTGCAAACAGAAGGCATTATAAGAGGTCTGGGAACACAGGTTGACAGCAACCTCTCTTTTGACAACCACGTTGCCACTGTGGTCAGAAAGTCTTTCTATGTAGCACATCTCATTACTAAGGGTTTTGCATCCAGGAAGAAAGAGGTCATTGTCTCCCTCTGCTCTTCCCTCATTAGGCCAGTCATTGAGTACAATGCCCCATTTGGCAGGTACCTCACTAGATGCCTGCAACAACTGGAGAGGCCACACAAGTACCTCACAAAGGGGATCCTAGGCCTTAAACACTTGTCCTATATGGACAGACTCAAAAAACTCCAACTATTCTCTGTCTCAAATCGCCTACTTAGAGGCGATCTCTGCTTAACTTACAAAGCCATGTCTGACCCAGCTCTGTTAGAAATGCTACATCTAAAGAAATCCCAATTGCTCTGCACCACTCACTCCAGAGACCTCAACCTCATTACCACAATCAACAGAACATGCTGGAGGGACAGGTTCATAACCCAGAGACTGCCCATGCTATGGAATAGACTTCCCATACATATCAAGCAGAGCACCTCACTGGCCCTCTTCAAGAGAAATCTTGATGAGTGGATTGGAAATAGAAAATTCAGCCCGGGGATCACTCCAGTGGCTCTACTCAACAGAGGTACTAGGAACTAAGGTTGGGTGGCACGATGCCAGGGTAATCCTATGGGCTAGGCTTGTAAAGGCTCCAGGGCCATTAGCCTAGTACACACCGGAACCTATGAACCTAATAGTGTATCTATCAGTATGTGGCACACACACACACACACACACACACACACACACACACACACACACACACACACATATATATATATATAAAACAAGATGTATGTATAGTCATATAAAGTACAATGAAACATAGACTCTCCACATATATCTACATAACACATTTACATAAGACACACACACAACAACATTTAAGGAGACATCCCTGTTATACACATTTATATAGACATATGTGGGATATATGAATGACCCCACATACCCTATAATGCTGGGGTTATCTGCACTTACACATCACAACAGTTGTCAGATGGAACCAGACCAAGGCTGCAACAGTGCATAACCCACTCACCCAAAGACCCCTGTGCCTGCGGACTGTCAGCCTGCAGACAGACACAGGTGCGCATGTGGTGTAATGTACAATGGGTGCAACGCATGCCTTGTACAAACCATATTGTCCATAGCCACATGTCCGCCTATCAAACTGCAAACAGCCACATATGGCCAGACTGGTAAGTGTACATACATAGCAGGGATATTACCAGGTATCCCACCCCTAGGACACTAGATACAATAACAGTACCAAGCAGTATCACTCTGCAGGCTACACATGCTAACACAAGGCCACTTTGCATACCCCACAAGTACTGTGCCTGCAACAACATATACAGCAGACGTAACCTGTGGCATGTGCAGTAGGTAGGGTGAGCTGTAGTGTGTAATGGTAGGTAGGAGCTCTAATCTTGCATCATCCAACTCTGTGTGTGTGTGCGTGTTTGTGTGTGTGTGTGTGTGTGTGTGTGTGTGTGTGTGTGTGTGTGTGTGTGTGTGTGTGTGTGTGTGTGTGCGTGTGTGTGTGTGTGTGTGTGTGTGTGTGTGTCAGTATATCCCATCACATCCCTATGGACATGCCCATATGGGGTATCTCTATGCAATAGTATGTAGTTTATGGCTCTGTAACTGGCTACTGGACTCTAAATACCCTCCTCTACAAGGTACATCTGTTATGCAACAGTGAGAAAAACAGAGTGGTAGGCAACATATAGTTAGGTGATACAGATATGTGCATTGTGTCTCTGCCTGCAGGCCTTTATCTTACAAAACTGGGTATCAATTAAGTAGCAGTAAACTGTGGGGATTAAGACTGCAAGACACAGTCATTACTTGCTGTCTACACAATAATGTAATTGAAGTGTGTCACAACACTGGAATTGAGCCCAGGACTGTGTGTGACAAAATGCACTATAGAAAAGGCATTTAACAGACTGAGCTACTGAGACAGTGCAAAAGCCTTTGTATTTGCAAGATATATGTACACATATACAGGCCTTGAGAGCCATTTCTACATCCATGAGTATGTGCGTGGCTTTATATGGTTGTATTTTTGCATCAGGGTCCCAGTTGTACATGCACTTTGCCATAACTGAATTAGCAGGCGTCTTTGCACAAGTTGCTGATAAAAGGGAACATATACCTGCTATCACAGGCCTCGTGTACATCCATTGATATGTCTTTGGCTGTCCACTGGTGTATTACTGCACCAGGGTCCAAGCTACACTCCTATATTTCATATTCTTTTTATTTATCATTTACATGCTTAATGACAGTAGTTAGCAGTCAGTATGTATTGCTGGAAACAGCTGTGCAACTTAAAAGCTGTGTAGAGTGGTGGGTTAGTATACTATGCTATAGTTGAGAGGGGACTGAGTTTGAGACTTAGTAGAGGTGTTTATTTCATACATGTGCGTAACCACTGTCCTAGACATTTGAGCATTTGCTGCACCATGCAAATCTGTACTAAAGAAAAAAGTGGAGATAGGAAAGTAGTAAAATGGGAGCAAGCAGGGGGAAAAATACAGTAAACAGCAGATAGGGATGTGTAGGAAAGAACCACAGCTACATAGCTATCCACTTCTTGTACAGCAGCAGCTGTACATTTTGACAGATTTTGTAGATAAATTTGGTCTCTCAAACCCAAGAGAGAGGAGTGAGGACAACATAAATGTGTTGTCAAGCTAATTGGACTACATTAGTTGTGTCCAGTGGACACGTGCGAAATAGAGAGCCATGAATGAGGTGATTTGTTTTTGTGCCCATTTTCTTTTTAAGAAGAGAGTGGAATGTTGGATAAGAGACATAAGTACATGTGGGGAGGTCAACTGGGTAAGAAAGGATGCAATAGCAGACAGACAAGACAGCAGACAGGGGTGGTGTGTGACACATGAGGGGGTAAATACTTTGGATGGGGAGGGTGTTGTAGAATCGGAGATGCATGTGCTTCCAGATAGCAGCAGCATGCCTGAGGTCCCCACCCATGGGCAGTTGACACTGCTCCTACATTGCCACAAAGGTGGCTGTGCTGGAGGCTGGGCGCCAGGGCCAGTCTTCCCCACCTGGTTGGCCAGTGTGCCTTCAGTCTGGTGCAGGTGACGTTCATAGCTATGATGAATGATCCTGCGCACCATGGCTAGTAGTTGCTGCTGGGTGACTACTGCACCTCTGCCATCACTCCCAGGGAGAGGCCAGGCCCCATTCCCTGAGGTGGGTCCACCTGATGCCACAGGTAGTGCAGAGGCAGCGGAGGGGGCACCACTGGCCTGGGTCCCAGACATGTTAGGATCCAGTGCCACAGCCAGTTGAGGTAGGTTAGGCAGATCACCAGGAACCAGCCTACCCTGACATGCTGTGGTGATGAAGGTATAGCAATAAGTATAGCTTAGTTATGAACAAAACATATTGCTAGTAATAACAGCATGCCATAACAATGGAAATAACTCAAGTACATAACAATGCATATTATGTGAAACACAATGTCTACTAGTCATAGGTGACTCCATTGTGAGACACAGATGTGCCTCTCACCAGGCTGGCTAAGGAGATTGGCACAGTTAGTTGTCTGTCAGGGACCAGAACCCGCCATATCATATATGTACTCAAGTCTCATAACAACAGGTTCTGTTATGACTCTGTCATAGTCCATGTCAGTGTGAATGACTTGAGACATATCTCCCTGAACTATATGAAAAGAGACATGATTGAACTCATTGAATATATGACCCAGGTGGGTATTTCCCTAGCCTTAAGCAGCATTCTACCCTCACCCAGAATGATGCCTCAATACAAACAGAAAATGATTGACTTTAACAATTGGCTTAGTTTATGGTGTCACTCCAAGGGGATCCAGTACTTGACAGGCTGGGAAGATATGATCGACAGACCATGATGCTTTGCCAGAGATGGCCTGCATCTGTCTCACTAGGGCTTCAGGCTTCTGGCAAAGGCTCTTGCTTCCCCCATAGTGCCTTTTTTTAGAAAAAGTGATGAGGTTAAAACTATCAACATAAAAATTTCAACAAAATGCAAATTAAAGGTCATGCTGCTTAAAGCTAGGAGTCTAAACATGAAACTGCATTGATTGCAAGCATTTGTAACCCTGGAAAATGCTGACATCTGTGCAGTCACAGAAACCTGGTTCAAAGCTGCGGAGAGCACCCCATCCTTACCTGGTTACTCATCCTATCATACATTCAGACCCCAAACTGTGGATAGTAAAGCCAAAGGAGGTGGGGTTTCAATATATATTAAAGACATTCACACCTGCAGGCTGGTCAAACAGTATGATGCATAGGAGACACTCCAGGTGTAGTTTAACCATTGACAAGACCCCTATTCAAATCATAGCTAGCTACTTGCCCCCAAGTCTGACTCAAGATGTCCAATCAGCCTATCTAGGCCTCTTCATATCTATCAAGATTCAACCCTTTACCCTGATCCTGGGTGACTTGAATTACCCAAACATAGACTGAAAGTACTACTCATGCCAGAACACAAATGCCCAGGGATTCCTTGATTTTGTCAATACAAATGCTATGGTACAGCTAGTTGATGCCCCCACAAGAGGTGGTAATATCTTGAACTTGGTATTAACAAACATGAGTAACCACTGCAGTATCCCTGCAGTATCATCCTCCCTGTAAGATCCGACCATAAAGTGGTCACTTTTGAAGTCACCATCTCCCCCGACCCCCCTCTAGCTAGGGGCAAACAAAAAAACTTCTCCAAAGCTGATTACAAGCTCCTGAAGGATGGTATAAACAGCTTCACAGCCCCCTCCCCCTCTCTAGGAATTGGCACTAGTATCCAAAACTATACCAAAGCACTATATGAACATTTATATAGATGCATAGAAGCAGGAATACCTGACAGGACTAAATCATCCTCCGCAAGGAAGAGTAAACCTGTCCAGTGGTCATCTGCAATAAATAAACTCTATAACAAAAGAAAATAATTGCTGTCCAGGACCAAGAAGGAGCAGGTACCCAACTGGAAGTAATCTCTCCTTAGCCAGAACAAGCAAATAAGAGCACTAGTGAAATCCTCCAAAGCAAAATTTGAGTCCAAATTTTCCACATCTGCTTGAGACAATCATAAGGCTTTCTTCACATATGTCCACAATCTCAAATGAAGCACCCAGATCTGCTCAGAACTCAGTGTTTGTCAAGGACACCACATATACACCACATATACAAATGCCATAGATATAGCAAACTCGCTGGCTGACAGATTCAGCAAAAATTTCACCTCTCTGTCCCCCTATCAGTAAATCAGGACATTCCCAGTACCTGATCCCTTCCCCTTATATCTAAGGATCAGGTCATTACTGCTGTCTCAAAGGCAAAAAGCACAGCCTCCATGGGACCAAATAATGGTTTACCTTAGTTTTGTCACACATAGTATGTGCAATCGTCTTGTATTACTGAAATACGGAGAACTTTGAAGGATCAAATATCAAAAATGGTTTGCTGGAAAGCCATCTCCGACATTTGATCCATGTGTTTGAATGACAAAAAAAATTTGCTTATTTGCCATTCAAAATGATGGTAAATTGTCATTGTTGTTTTTTTGCAGCTGTACTTTTGGCGTTATGCACATCGGACACACGGTGTACCACAATTCAAAGGTAAACCTCAAATGACATCCCAGGCTGCATCCTATATGATCTCAGGCAGGAACTTGCAGCACCATTAGGTGCCCTATTCAGTCAAAGCCTGAGTACTGGCTTTGTCTCAGCTGAGTGGAGGACAGTCACTGTCATCCCTTTACACAAAGATGGAGCATCCACCGATGTGGGAAATTATAGATCCATCAGACTAACTAGCCTGATCTGCAAGGCCATGGGATGGATTATCATGGACCACATTAGCAAGGACATTGGCAACCTCCAAGCACTCAATCCCACACAGTTTAGCTTCATCAAGGGGAGGTCATGTCTGTTAAATTTGGTCAAATTCTTTGAGACAGTCACCAAAGCCATGGATGAGGGTAAGACAGTGCACATCACCTATCTTGACCTGGCCAAAGCCTTTGACACTATTCCCCACTCAGGCATAATAGATAAACTCTCTCAACTAGGCATCAATCCCTATGTTACCAGACTGGTAGTGGCTCACTGATAGAACCCACCTAGTCAAAATAGGGGAAGTCACCTCAAACAGTAGACCCGTATCAAGTGGACTACCCCAGGGTTCGGTCTTGGGGCCTCTGTTATTTGGGATATATTTTTCTGAGGTGCAGGCCAAAACCAATGGGTATGGCTGACCAAGTCTGCAGATGACTGCAAGCTGGGTGCTGTCATCAATTCCCCTAGTGACATGGACATCCTCCAAGAGGGTCTCACCCAAACAAATGACTGGTGCCATAAATATGGCCTCAAGCTGAATACCAAAAAATGCATCATCACCCTCTTTGGGGAGAGTGATGTCCCCATAAATTATCACATTATTAACAACATCCTAAGCATGCAATCAGTTGTGAGGGATTTGGGCACCCAGATTGATATCAAACTGAGTTTTGGCCACCATGTTGCTTCCATTGTATGAAAAGCTTTCTGCATGGCCCACCTCATAAGTAAGGATATCTCATCCAGAGACAAGGAGGTCATAACATCTTGTATTCTTCCCTTTTAAGGCCCATTATTCAGTACAATGCCCTGTTGTGCATGTACCCCAGAAAGTACATGCAGAAGCTGGAGAGACCACAGAAGTCCCCCACCTTGAAGAATCCAGGGCCTCAAAAATCTAACTTACACAGATAGGCTAAAAGCCCTATCCCACTACTCAGTTTCATACAGACTCCTCAGAGATGACCTCTATCTGGCATAAAAGGTGATCTCGGACCCACCTTTGATGGGACTGCTGCATACCCGCAAGTGAAGTTCCACTCGGGTAACCAACATGCATGCCCTCAACCTGGTCTGTGACATCAGTAGGACTTGTTCAGGACAGATTTGTGTTCCAGAGACTCTCCCACCTGTGGAATAAACTCCCTCTCCACATCAAGCAGAGTAACCCTTTACCTGTTTTTAAGCGCAACCTGGATAACTGGATAGGAATAGAAAATACATCTCTGGGATTCCAACCTTGTCCCTGCTGGACAGGGACATCAGGTGCTGATTTGTCTAAACACGGGCTAAGCTCTTGGCTAGGCTTATAAGGGCCTCAGGGCCAATAGCCTAGTAACTTTTGTTTATTTTTATTTTATTTTTTATTTTTATTTTACATTTGTTTACTGGGAGAGTCTGACTGGGCATGTGACCCTTTTTCAGCGGAGGCCTGGGGAGAAAAGCTGCATTGTTAGTACAAGTTTTGTCAGTAGAAAAATGTTATAATGCAATAAAGAAGAATAGTAACAACAATTCATACCATTATAATATCAAAAAAAAAATGAAAAATGACTGGTCTAGTGAAAGACAAAGGTAATTACCTTAGTTACATTACATCTGGAAAACAGCTCTTATAATAGTATAAAATAGTAACAATGTATACACTGAGCGAACAATGTAAGTCCATTAGGATTATGTACAAATTGAACAGCATGTTGAAGAATTAAAAACTGCTTGGTATTTACAGTGAGAAAGAAGGACGTATCATAAAATAGTAATATGACTGAGTTTCCCAAGCTCATTACATGTGCAAGTCAATTTTTAGCATCAGCTAGTACCATGGTTGGGTTATCCATGCTCATCAATTGTGTAAGTCCAGGAATTGGTGAGGTGGGCTTTAATACATTGCTTGAAGCTTTTTAAGCTAGGTAATGTTATAATTTCAAATGGCAAGGCATTCCACAGTTCAGCAATGTAGTAGGAATAAAGAGAGTCGCCTGAGCTATTTTTACTTCTGGTTACTTTAATTACACCTTTGTTAGTCAATCTTAATGGGTGGGAGCTTGTATGGGGGATGAGGAGGCTTTGTAGAGCTGGTATTTTTTTGGATTCATAGATCATTAGGTGGGCGATAGAGTTGTGTGAGGGTGGGTTGATGTGGTAGTTTTAACCGAGATAGTTGGTTTAGGGCTTTGCAACTGTGGGTTCTAGGAGAACAGTTAGTGGCAAATTTTGTTATCTTATAATAGCAGACATCTAGCTTGACTAGGTCTGATTTGGTAAGGTTGGTAAGAATGGGTGAAGTGTACAGTAAAGCTGACAGAAGATGGGTTCTGGCTGTAGTGATTCTCGAGTTTTTAGTTAGGTATTTCTGCATTGGTATAGGGTTCCTATTTTTTGTGTACTTTTCTTATAGTTTGGGTGATGTGTAAGTCAAACCTCAGATTTTGATCTATAATAACTCCGAGAAGTTTGGTGGATGGGACTGGCTTAATCAAAAGTCTTGTTGATAGACATGATAGTGAAACAGGTGGATTGGTGTTCGAGTTTAGTTTGATGGAAGATCATAAGTTTAGTTTTATTTCGGTTGAGGATTAATTGGGCATCTGCCAACCATGATTCAATAGCATTGAAGGACCCTTGGGTTATGTTCTGGAGTTCGGGCAGGGTTGGGGCAGAGCATATCACTCTGGAGTCATCTGCGTACTGGATAAGGGTGGCTAGAGGAGTAGCATTGTGGAGGTTATTGGTAAACAAGTTAAAAAAGGAGGGGGCCAAGGATGGATTCTGGGGCACGACCAGGGTCACTGGTAATAGGGGTGAAATAGCTTTGTTGCACCATACAGCTTGTTGCTGATCTCTGAGGTAGTTCTGGAACCAGGCTAGTGTGGAGTAACTTAGGTTCAGTTTGAACAAGACAGTTAACAGTTTGTTGTGAGAGACTATATCGAAGGCTTTCGATAAGTCTAAAAAGATTGCCGATACTGGGTCACCTTTGTTTCTTTGTTGATTGATGGCTGGTGGAGCTAATGAGGGCTGTGGTGGTACTATGGTTGGGGAGGAAGCCATGCTGGGTATTTGTGAGTAGTTTATTGTCTAGGAAATGGTTAAGTATTTGCATGTGAATGCACCTTTTGAGGATTTTTGACAGTGGGGATAAGATTGCTTTGGGCTGATAATTGGAGAAGTCAGTGAAAGAACTGCCTTTGTGTAGAGGTATGATTGTGTGCAATTTTCCAAAGGGTGAGGATGCATTGCTTGAATATGAAACGATTAATTAGTAGGGAAACTGGATAAGAGATGGCTTTGGGAGTTTTGGTTAGTAAGGGTTTTGATGGAGTCAATGAAGTATTTATTAAACTGGGTGGCAGTACATTCTAGGGGGTAACCAGCAGTTGGCTGGGGGTCCTAGTTTGACCTGGTCACAGTATTTTGTTTATAGTGGACCACAAATTTTGAGGGTTATTTTGGCACTTAGCTTGTAAGCTGGTATAGTAGTTGTTTTTGTCAAGTCTTATTTGGGTTTTAGCTTTGTTTCTTCGATGGAGGTACTTTTGGTGAACAACTATTGATTTTTTGTGGGTCCATTTATACCATGCTTTGTCCCTTTCTCTTAGGAGTGATTTAGTCTGTTTAGAGAGCCAGGGGGAGTAATTAGATTGTGCTTGTACTGTTCTTATAGGAGCCATTCTATTGAGGATGTTTAAAAATGTGGAGTTAAAGTAATCGACTGCACTGTCTAGGGATAAAGTTTTAAGGGGTTTCCAATTGCAAAGCTTAAGGGATGTTATGAAATCTTGAGACCTGAAATATCTGGTGTTACAAATTTGGTAGATAGATGGGTTTTTGCAGGATTTGCCTGGTGACGTCTAATATATGTTGGAAGGTGGTCACTGAGTGAGTTGGGAAGGATACCTGAATTAGAGGAAAGAGTGAGGTAGTTGGTGGGAATCCTGTCAAGGATAGTTTCCTTTTTAGTTATTTTATCAAACTTTGTTGTGGTTTGAATTAATTGGGTGAAGCCGTAGAGGCTGATGTGAGTGGTTAGATGGTCAGAGTTGCAGGAGTACCAATTAATATTAAAGTCCCCTAATATAATGGTCTCTTGGGAGAGGTTACTGGCAGTCCATTATAAGACGGATTCGAGTTTGTCTATGTTATTGCCGGGAGGAATATAGGTACCAATGATATTAATGTTTTTATTTTGGCTGAGTTTTATTCTAACTGAGAGCATTTCTGAGTTGGAGATTTTAGGAGGATTATGGTTTATAATCTCTGTTGTAAGATGGTTATTGAAGAGTAAGGTGATAGCGCCGTCTCTTTTCATTTTCCTGTCTTGCCTGTAAATGTTATATAGCCAGTGGGAAGAATTTCATTATCAGGGATATCTGGTTAAAGCCAGGTTTCTGTTAGAAGGACTATGTCAGGGGAGTATAGAGACAGGGTTGCATGAATTTCCTCTATTTTGTTAACGATGCTTCTTATGTTCAAATTTATTATGAGAAGATCGTTATGTTTTCTGGGAAAATGAAGAGAGTATTTCTGAGCATTGTTAGTGTTGTCCTGAAAAGGTGTGGGTCTGGGGTTGAGGTGAATGTCTCCATTGAGGCTGACTTTGATGGCTGTTAAGTAGTTGTTTTTTAGGTATTTGAGTATTAATTTATTGTATTGCAAGGTTGCATGTAGGTTAGTATATTGTGGGAACCATTTAAGAGGGGTGAGATCTATAGCTGAGCAGTTGTAGATAGCTGGCTTTATTATGAGTGAAATTGGTTTTACCATGAAGTGGATTTGTGAGTGGTGAAAGTAAGTGAGATGGGTGTATCTCAGGTTTGTGTGGTAGGATGTAAGGCAGGCTAGGGTGGTAAGAGTAAGTAATGTTAAGCAGTGATAGATAATCATGTTGTTGTAGAATGTGTGTGAGGGTGGTGAGAAGGAGATGGGTGTGTGATGGGTGGGAGGAGTATTCAGTGTGGAGAAAGTGTAACAGAGTTTGGAGAGGGGATAAGAGAGGTATTGGATAATGAGCGAATGCTAGGTGGGGTGGTGGCTTCAGTAAAATAGAGGAGGTATTAGGGCATGTCCTATGGGTAGGTAATAGGTGAGGGGTGTGAGGGAGTTTGAGTGGGTTGAACAGTGGGTGTGGTTGGGTGGAAATAAATGTAATTGAAGTGGGGATGAGTGGGAATGGGGGTTAGGGGAGTGAAGTGGTTTGCTCTCTGGAGAACTGAGATGTAAATGCTAAAAAAAAAAAAAAAAAAAAAAAAACATTTTGCCTAGATTCTTGACTGTAGTTTACTGTAGATAAGAATTGTTAAGTGGGAAATGTATTTACTACTAATGGGGGTGGGGGAGCAGCTGCTGACCCTAGCCAAGTGTAGAGACAGTACAGGTATTTAAACTTAGACTATGTACTTGCTACAACAGCAAGCTGAAAGGAAACAAAACCGGACATAAACAATAATACTTTCCTTTTAGTGTCCTTGAGTTATTGTGGCTGGATTCATCAATGTTGTTTTTGGCAATGGCTGTGGATCGACAGGAAGGGGAGAGCAGAAAAGAACCAGTTTGCAGGGAATGTAGTGTCTACATAAAAAAATGGAGAGGAAAAGATAGCTACATGAAGGTCACTAAATGGAATAAGGAAGGAGTACAGTAGAGACTGAATAATATAATATAGTAGCACACTGTCAGGAAAGGTCATAAGGTCATATAGTGATGAGTAGCAGCACAAAGTGCAATTTACACAGATATAAACAGATGTTGTTCAGTACTTCAGTAACTTCCTATGATCCTATGAACAATAAATAACAGAACAGTCAGTATAATAACAGCATGCCAGTAACAGTTACGGCATAAGACCAACAAAATAGGTAACTCAACAAGATATGTTAATATGCAACCATTATAATACATAACGATAATAAACACATGCTCCAAAATACAGTTTAATGTAACAACATATGCTAATAGTGAACTATAACCAATGAATAACAATAATAAATAAATGAATATAACTGGTGGGGAGACAGAGAGAAAAACAGGGCATTAGTACTATTATTGGCTATATACTTGACAACAGTACTACTATACACTCTACAGATCTGTCCTTTCTTTATGTATATAAGTCCCCTATAGCTGCTGCAGCATGCACATACCTCTCAAGCTATCCGCATGGGACAGTATGGGCCAAGCAGTAACAACTTCAGGTACACAACTATACAGAACACATGCACATCAGGTGGACCTATATAACTACCAAGGTGTACTGTGGGGTGATGTATTGATACTCTGCTATTTAGGGAATCATATCGATGATAAACCTGTGACAGAGGGATTACACACTACTAATTACATTACATGACAGCGTGACACTTCAGAGACATGTATGTGCACAGTACAGAAGCTAAACAACTATCATGCCTTGGAAGGCATTGGGATAGAACACAATAGCAATGACTGCAGAGAAAATCTGATTGGCATGTATGAATTGGCTGCAGCAACATTTTTAAAGACACCCCAGGCATACAGCCATTCCAAGAATACATGTTACGTATTTCACTTTATTTTATTATTTTATTTATTTCCTTTATTTTATGCTGTATTTTTACATTCTTGCTAATGATTCAAACAGTCTGTGATATCTAAACACAGTTATGTATTGATAATATAGCTACCTCACCCATTTACCTGTAGTTCCTGTGGAAAGAGAAGTTGTAAGCATTATGTAGTGAAACCTAGCACTGGTTTCGAACCCTAGTCTGTGTGTGCCAAAATGTACTTTAGACAGTGCATTTAACAAGCTGAGCTACTGAGTCACTGCTGATCACTAACTGACTGCTATTTGCCTACAGCTTACCTGGAAACAAAATATGACCTGGCAGTACTACTACAGTTTTATACTAACCTGTAGTGACAGTACATGACAGAGATAGGAGGTAACCTATACATTACCATATGAACTGCAAGTGTACACAATATATTGTTAGTGGGTTTAAATATCTGTGGAGTCAACAAACGATATCGGATCACGGAGTGGGCTACCTCACCCATATACCTTGCTTACCTGCTGTTTGTGGATGACAGAGCATTATGGGAACAAGTGTGGCCTAGAATCAGCCTTGTCCAGTACTATATGTGTTACACCATTCATTTGGCAGCCATTATATTTGCAGTCCACAGCTATTACACTGCTATACTTGACTACAGCACCTTAGCCTACAGCCTGAATACATATAGCTCAAATGTAATGGTTAAAACACATTCCTGATGTACACAATTTACCTTGGTGTTATTGCTATTGGTTGATGTGTTATTGCAAAACAGTTGTCACAATTCATTTCTTGCAAAACAGTTCTACTTCCACACTTATTGCATAACAGACTTTATTGGCAATACCTTCATGCAGTTCCTGGAATAGTTTCAAGTTTTTATTGCACAACAGTCGTGATTATGCAAGTGTTGCAATACAGCTGTAATTCCACACTCATTGCACTAGAAACTTTATTATAAATACTTTCTTACAGTTCATACTTTACTCTTTCCTGCTTATTGCATTACAGTTGGCAGTATTCACTTATTGCAGTACAGCTCTAAGCCTACATTCATTGCAATACAATCTTTACTGTATATACTTAATTGCAGTTTATGTTTTACTCTTTCTTGCTTATTTGCTTATTTCTTCCTCTGGCTATCCAAACACACCACCCTACATATGCCTTTCTGCCTATTCTAACTCAATATTGATTTAATTTATTGTTTTCTCTTATTGAAGTCATACTTGGATAATTTAGATTATTTTTTCTTTATTTTATCAGCTATTATTCACTAGCTCTCTACTGTAATTATGCACATTTCTTAGTAATCTTTTTGTATTGTAATATGCAAATCCAACTATAAATATCATAATCTTTACTTTGGGAGCTTTTTTCCCCGGGTCGCCACTGAAAATGGGCTTTGTTTTCTTGCCCAGTTGGACACTACCTGGTTACCAAATGTAAATAAATAAATTTGACTATAGTTAGCACAATACATCTGTACTCACCACACTCACAGCGCAACCTGGCCAAGCACCCAGCATGCCCCTTGATATTGTGAGCTGTCTCCTCTGCAGCTTTTAGGAGAGAAGCACACCATTATGCATACCAGTTTAAAAGACATTCAGTTTAGATTTTGGTCAAACAGAGGTAAGATTGCTTACAGACTTGTGGGGCATTCCCTGCCTGAGCTTCTCAGACCCAGGTGTCCAAGAAATCCCCTTTTAACACTTCAGGTCATCATGGTGGTGACGAACCTGCTCACCTGTGCGGGGGATACCAGACGCACTAGTGAGTTCATGTGCCTGCTGGTTCCAGCCTCTGCCTTGCACTCTGAGCCCTGGAACCCTCCCTACAGCAACTGTTCACCATGTTTTTTTACCAGAAGTCCAACCATGACCCTGGACTCATTAATGCCCCAACAGTGCACCCAGAAGTGTGCATCCTCTCCAATGCCTGCCATAATTACTACACAGTCAGAACTCCAACAGATTATGCTGTATTCTCACCTGGTCAGCTTAATACAGGCTGTTTTTCCACCCTTATACACCACTGGCCAATATTTAAAAATGTGACAAGTCACTTAGCAGCACACAAATCTTCTCAGCTATGCTAAAACATGACATTTGAGTAAATAATTTAATGCATTTGGTTTCTATTTTTAGATGTCTCTCAGGTGTCTTGGCAAAGCTAAGCATTGTTGTGTTTTGCACCTCGCAAACAGCTTTTTAAATAAAAAAAAAATGCATTGATATACTGCAATTGGACAGTGCAGAGTGTGTCTTACCCATCTGTGGACACAGTTACTCTCCACTCCCTACACTGATCCAATAACCATGTTACTCTGCTCTCCCTTGGCAAAGCACAATGAGTAATATGCATGGCTCGCTGCCGAGGGAGAACTGTGTGCAAGGACATGGCACCATTCCATGTAAGATTTTATTAAATCCTGGGGATAGTCTTATACAATTGCTTTTCCAGTATTTTGATATCACATGAAACAGAATATTTTTATGCAACTTTGATTACACCACTTTGACTTCTAATTGTGGATGTTTTCCACTCCAAAATCATGTTTTATATCACTATGTGTTTGTCTCTTTATGCAGTTGTGAGTTTCTCTCTTTTTGCACAGAAATATAATTTCTGTCTACATTACTAGTGGCTCAACATTGACTAGTATTGCCTTTCAGCACCTATAAAACTCACGGAGATAAAAGAACTGCATTGGTGTGAGTTTGTGATATTCATTATAAGAGAAGTGGAAAGAAACAATTGATGGACTTCTACCAACAGCTTGGGATTCAGCTTAGCAGCCAATGATATGTTTTTGTTTCCTCATTATATTCCAGGATGATCAATAAATCATACATACAGCCATTCAGCTGGGGCTACAAACCTGGAGTTATCCTCTTGGCAGAATATGGTCCCTCCATATTATGGGCATTATATTTTGTGCATTTAATTTTCAGAACAAGAATGCATATTTTAAAAAGTGAATTTTACATTCTGGATTTTATTAAATGGCACTGAAAATGGGGTAAATTAGAAGGAAATTGTTTTGTTTTCCCAGAATTTAGAAATGAATTGAATGTATTACAAAAGGAACAGTAGTAGTACCTGGCGTAGTCTCATTTCTCTAATATAATATTCATAACCTGTGATCATTCTGAACATCTTATAATTAATAGATCAACATAAAAACTAAACAGAATACTCTACATGCCTTAATCTGCCAACATGACAAATAGAAGCTGAACTTAGAACAACTTGTCTCATCTACTGGGATGTTAAAATACTATTGTGTACAAGTTATACAAATGACTGTGTAGGTCAGAGTCTACATGTGTCTATTTAGACCTAAAAAAACAGAAAGTAAAAAGGTTACTTCCTGTCCTTGTACTTCATTTCCAATATGGATTTGTTTTCCTATCCCTTTAGCATACTTAAAGGTGTCATGACAAGGCAACAATTAATTTAAGTACAAGACACCAAAGAAACACAGATTACAACTTCACAAGGAAGGGCTGTACCATGAATCGCTGATCTACATAGTGCTGAACATCTCAAATGCTGAAAAAAAAGTGCCCAGAACACAGAGTGGCACAAAACGTATGACTGTGTTTTTGAAGAGGGCGAGCCCACCTGCATCCCTAGTGCTATTCCCCTTAAAGTTATATATACCAACTCCATGGTTGCACCAAATAAAGGGAAAAATCTCCCAAAGGAAGGGAATCTTTTCTGGTGAAATCACACCAGCAATGATTCCTTATGTCAAAGAGCTGAAGCAAGAATTCGGGAAAATATTTTTGACTACCATTTGTTGTCATAATTCTGAGATGACCCGAATGACACTTGAAAACAATCTAAAATAACTCTGTAGCCATTGTAATTTAGCTCATATTATGCAAGAATACTATAAGTAAAAGAATACAGCACCTTTATATTAAGTTACAATGGGCTATATTGGCAACATGCAAAAATTTTACAAACGAAATCTTCAAACCAATAGGAACAGAAACATTTAATGAGACAAATATTTGAAACAGGGCTGATCAAAATCCTATTTCTGCATCACAATCACCATACACTGAGATTAGGAAATTAACCTTTTTCTACTGTACTCCAATCTTGGAGTTGGTATATTTAATTTACGAGGGGGTGTGAGGGGGCAGAGCCCCAGGCATGGGGGGTGCAGGGGGGCTTGCCCCCTGCAGAAACATAGTAGAAAGTGTGTTTGTTAGTTAGGTGTTGTTGTAGGTGGAGGGGATCTTATTTACTTGTGCAATGTAGTTTTCAATGTTATGAAGCACAATTTAAATGTTCTAAATTTTCAATGTTTTGGGTTTTCAGTGTTTTGAATTTTCGATGTTATGGTCTCAATGTTATGAAATTCAATGTTATGAAATACCAATGCTATGAAGTAGACCCATATATTGGCATATGTATCCCTGCCTTCCTGCCTTCCAGTATATATATATCATAATTTAGTCTTTTGCTTGTATATTCAGACCAGAGGCAACATAATGAAATCTTAACTAATCTATGAATAAATACATATATATATATATATATATATATATATATATATATATATATATACATGGATATATATATATATATATATATATATATATATATATATATATATATATATACATATGTACACATATATGTGTGCATGCACACATACACAAACATAGATATACACACACAATATATATATATATATATATATATATATATATAGATAGATAGATATATGGTTTCACTTCAGAATCCTGAAATATCACAATCCTGAACTTCATAATCCAGAAGCCTAAAATCCTGAAAACTCAAAATCATGCATCCCAAAATACTGAAAATATACAGGACACAAAGAATGACAATATTCCAGTACAAGGACACACAGAAGCACATACAAGAAAAACGATAGCACTTTTCACCAATTATGGGCAGGGGACAAGCCCCCCTGTACCTGCGAATTAAATATATAAACTCCAAGATTGCACTCCACAGAAAAAAATGGGGAACATGCCATCACATGTTTCATGACTGCATGTTGTATCCTTAGTAATATTCTCTTTTAACTTGCTCATGATGGTGTAGTGAAGTGCAATCTTGGAGTTGATATATTTAAGTAGCAGGGGTGTGGAGGTGCAGGGGTGCTAGCCCCCTGCTTATATTTAGTGAAATGTCATATGATTTGTGTTGCCTATAGTCATTATATGTATCCTGTGTGTTTTCAGTATTTAGGGATTCAGGATTTTGAATTTTCAGGATTTTGGGCTTCTGGATTGTGATATTTCAGGGTTCTGCAGTAAAACTATATATATATATATATATATATATATATATTTTTTTTTTTTTTTATTTACACACACACACACACACACACACACACACACACACACACACATTCTCTCTCTCTCTCTCTCTCTCTCTCTCTTCTTTTCAATATTGCTTTATTTTCAGTAAAGACAGCAACAAGTTAGGCAAGATCCAAACTGGTTTAAGCTACAAAAGCCTTCTTCAGTGGATATGAAACAAACATTTTTATAAATGTTAAATATTTTATGCTATCTATTGCCCCAAACAAATTCAAATCATAAACCATATTTGTAGAATATTATGAGCTTTGTATGTTCCTTCCAGAATATAAAAACACCTTAATATATCTCTCAACTTCTTAGTGTAAGAAATCTGGACCAAGCATAAAATAATGGGTGGAGGAACAAATGCCCAAAAATCGGGATGCATTTTAAATATTGCTCTTATAAACTTAGAAAGTTGCTAGAAATCAGCATTTGAGATAGCATCCATTTTCTTAAAGGATATGAAGTTTGAAATGCAAGTGTATGTCATTATTTAGTGACTTCAATCCTCAGTAATTTACCAGAAACCCACAAATATAATGTGAAACAAATCAAAAATAAGAGGCAAAGGTCTGGACAGTTGAGAGGCATGCATCTTGGCCAGTTCAATAAATCTAATGGTTATAAATTTAAATTAAATTTTGTGGAGAAAAATACCTTCTTATAATATTTCTGGGTCACAAAACAGCTCCTGCTTCCACACTGGTTAAACCAAAGTGTAAACAGCAAATTGTATGCTGTATATAGCTGGTGCTTCATGCTTCCCATCATATTCGTAGTTCACTTTTGTAAACTTCATGCTTCCTAAATTAAACTATGGAGTAATTACATCAAAAATTCAGCTTTTTGGCTACATATATACATTTACACTCAATATTTAAACACTCATATGTGTGTGGCATAGTAATAACATATTGAAAAGTAAGTAACTTTTATGAACATTAATTGGTTTTAACTGTTATACATTGTCTAATGCACCAAAAAAATTCAAAGCCCCAACCATGTTGCAAAATATAGTGAATATATAATTTAGTAAAAAAATGCATTCGTGTAGCATTTCTGGGCTATAACTCCCAAAGGCACTGGTCAAACTTGACTTAAATATATTCCACAGTTTAGTGTGCCAAACAATTTAAAAACATTAACCATATTTCAAAATACTATGAATATATCTTCTTCTTCTTCTTTCAGCTTTTTCCCAGTTAGGGGTCGCCACAGTGGATCATCTGTCCGCTCATGATTGGCAGTGGAGTTTTACAGTGTCAAGTTGCCAGCCCAGCACCCAACCTTCCACAGAAGGCACACACATGTACACACTCACACCTAGGGCCAATTTAGAGTGTTCAATCTACCTACTGCATGTCTTTGGGATGTGGGAGGAAACCGGAGCACCTGGAGGAAACTCACACAACCACAGGGAGGACATGCAGGCTCCGCACAGAATACTATGAATATATAATTTCGTAAAATGAAATACCTTCTTGTAAAGTTTCTGAGTTCTGAAACTGCTCCTAATATCCCCATTTAAACCAAAGCATAAACCACAAATTACATGTTGTATTTCATATAGCTAGTACATAACACACACCCAGCATGGTCCAAGTTAACTAAAAGGAGTATATTATTTGTGTTAGAAACACTTTCAAATAGAACCACCAGAAATCCAAATTATACATACACGTGTGTGTGTGTGTGTGTATATATATATATATATATATATATATATATATATATATATATATATATATATATATGTATATAGCTGCATAAAGTTTATCACAATGTATAAACACTCCAATTGCTATGAATATACCAGCAACTTAGTAAAAGAAAAGCACCTTTTGTGAAAAATTGTTGGCTGAGCAAAAACTCCCAATGCTCCTTTTAGATGTAGTACATAAAATGCTAATAACAAATTATATTTCTGTGGCTTGTAGCCACCAACACTGATACTGTCAAAGAAACCAACAAGAGTATATATGCTGGACTCCTAAAAATCATTCAAAGAATGTCAACTACCCAGTGGATAGGTGGCAATAAACAACCAAATACCTTTTAATATTAAAAAAAAAATCATTGTTTTGGTGTGTGCAAGGCTCCCAATGCAAAATTCATTTTCTTTGCTGCTCATCAAGGACTTTTTAGGTCAAAATGGTTAGCCCCACTAATCCTAATCATGTCAGTTACCAATACATTTAAACTGTGATTGCTGGTGAATGGCCAAGTGTCTAAACATAGTGCTTCGATCTTTATGGCATCTTATGTCACTGAGTTGTAATGATAATCATTGACAACAGACAACTAGGCTGCCCTATATAAAAGGTGCTTACTCAGGGACAAAGCCACAGGGACTGCAATACTTCAAATCTGAATTTAGGCTATCATCTACCCTGGGTCATTTACAGAGTGAAAAAAATTGTGACAAAGATCACCGCTTTTTATATGCAAAGCTACCTTGTGGTGAGAAAATATTTGAAAAAAAATAACTGATGTTAATAAAGGCCAACATTTGTCAACCTTGTTAAAATGTTTTGTATTGGTCCCAGAAATTTTGTGTATGTCTCATTTGATTCCTAGATCCCTCAGATTTTTCATTATAAGTAAGGGGTCTTTATCTTGGCTTATTTTCAGCCCTGTGTCTGGCTGTTATAATTTCTTTCTTGGAGTACCTTCTCTGGAGAAAATTATTTTCTAATTTGTCAAATTCTGACTCAATTTACTTATAGTCACCGCAAATTCTCCTATTTCTGTGGAATTGAGCATGGGTAGGTTTTGACTCATGAAGCTAGAATGACAGCTTTTAGAAGGCAATAAGGCATTTCAGTGAAAATGTTTTTTTATGCAAGGATATTTTTACTGAACCATCCAGTAGCATTGTGACATTAATATCTAAAAAAACTATGTTAAATAAACTATTATTTGCTGTGAAACTGATTCCCTTATTGTTACTGTTTAAATACTAATAAACCTGGACAGGTCACACAATTTACCTTTCCAGATCAACCAACAATCCCACCAGACCACTAAGATCCAGCAACAAAAATCACTTGCAGATCACTAAAGCCAATAACTCTGCTGGTGAAGCACTATTCTCTTGCACCATAGCCAAATTATGGAACTCCCTCCCACCCACAATTACCTCCATACCATCATGCACCCACTTCAAAACTTTACTAAAACCGCACTTAAAAACATGCTGGCTATGCCCTTGCAACTCCCACCCTAATATCACCCACCCCATCGAACCACTACCTTTCTTTCCACTCCACTAACTACCTTGATTATAGCAAGCTCAGATGCTCATAAGCCTAGTACTTATTATACAGCAGGAACTTCTTATTGTAACATTTGTTAATGTCTGTTATGTACTTCACAGATAAAGATTCTAGTTGTCTACTGATGTACTATGTTCTTCATCTGTAAATATGTTGCAATTAATTGCTATGTAAATTGTTAATCGCTATGTAATCCAATGTAACTACTGTCTGTTTATTTTAACTGTGGAGCTTTTCTCCCCCGGCCTCCGAGGAAAATGGACCTACGTCCAGTCAGACACTCCCGGTCAACAAATATAAAAAAATAATTAATTAATTAAATAAATAAATAAATAAATAAGAAATATTACCACTTAACAAAGGCATAAATGTATTCATTTTTTCAGATTGTTAGATATAATCTTCTTCAAATAATCCCTTAAAGAGGTCAGCATAAGTGAGGGCAAATGTTGCGCTCATAGACATGCCCCTAAGCTGAAGGTAACAATAATTCTCAAAATGGAACACATTTTTTGTAATACCTGCCTTAAACAATTTCAGAATACAGGGTCATACAAATCACTTTTGCTAAGCCAGTGTACAACTGGCTGGCACCCAAATTCATGTGGAATATAAGTATAAAGACTCTGCACATTTACTGTGCAGAAATAGCAGAACATATCAATCCAGGGTTTTCCATGAGTTTTAAGAAACTCAATAGAGACCTTAACTCTTGATGTAATCAAACTGAGCAAAGGTTTGAGATAATTCATCAAACATTCTGAAAAAGAGTTCAGTAAGTGAGTCCCTTGCTGAAAGTATCGGCTAGCTTGGGACTGGGATGAGTTGTTTATAGATTTTAGGCAATAAGTAAAACCACTGTCTTTTTGGTTCTTCTACATTTAATTGTGTTTTAAGTTCCTGTGCAGTTTCCTGATTCTGTACTGCTGTTCATAGCCGGCCATAGGCATAAGCCAACTTGGTGGCTGCCTAAGGCACTGCTCTAGCAGGGATGCTTTTTCAGTAATCTGGATAGTGTAGGTAGACCAGGACAAGACCACAGGGTGATGTTGGGGGCACTGTGGAAACCTTTTGCCTAGGCCACCAGTTGACCAAAGGCCGGTCCTACTGCTGTTGACAAAAAATTCATCCACAGCCTTTTTAAATTATATAGTAAGATCAAACTGTAATTGTAAATAGAACCTAGCACCCTCCAATTGTATTTGAACTTCTAACTCATAGTCCTTTTTATCCCATAACACAACAGCATCACATCCGTCAGCTTTGGTAATCACTATGGAAATATCAGATTTCAACAAGTTCAATGTATTTCTTTCATTACAATTAAAATTTGAACCATAACATCTAAATAATTTAGCCCTACTATCTGAAACTCTTTTAAAATAGCTTGCATAAATTCCTTGACAGTAGTGTGGTATGGAGGTGAAAAATGATTTTCTAAACCTAAAACCCTCTGACTGAGGCATTAAAGACTTAATTTGGCACCAATACTCCAAGCTCAATAAACAAGTAAATCTCTTTAACTCATTTACAGCCTGATACTCAGAAACAAAATTGAGAAACAAAAAGAAGGGACATAATTCAAGTCTTTATTCAGTCAACATCTAAAAGCTATTTTAGTTAAATTAACTGTAAGGTTAGCATCATTTATCACAACTTGTGCAACATTTCTTCAAACTGCAACTCCATCTCTCTGTCTCAGAATTTGCTCACCTTCTATGCTTGTGACCACCTCTTTTGGCCTTAGAGCAGCATTGCCCCTGCCCTGCCCCTTTTTGCCAAAGTGAAAGACTTTGAAGAGTCAGTAGCAGTATTAGTTGACAGGAAATAATCTGATATATCAGAGCCAGTCAAAATGGACGGCATGGTGGTTCTTTTCCTTTTAACCTTCTTGTTAGTACTAGTGCTGGTGAAACTGTTAGAGAACCTCACAGACTCATAAAATCTTGAAAATGTTGTTTATATTCCTTTATTTTTCATAGCTTCCAAGTCATTATCGTGTAAAGTCATTTTTTTATCTAAGTCTGTTGGCAGTTCCAAATAAGACACAAGTAGAGTACAATTTGTTCTTTAAACAGACATTAACACTGCTGTATAAATTTTTAATAACAGCATATATATGGGTTCCATTCATTTAATGAAACATTCAAAATGTTGCACACTTTTGCTACCAACATATTAGACTGACGTGTCAGAATTTTGAAACATGCTAGTAGCTATTTGTGGGAGATGGTGATACAGTGGGGAAATGGGATGTTGCCCTTCCCCTGTTAGTGTAATATAGAAATTGCTATATATATATATATATATATATATATATATATATATATATATATATATATATATACAGAGAAGTGTGGTTTCACAGTTCAGGTTGGTTTGCCCTCCTGCATAAAAGCTGTGTAATATTTTTGTACTTCAATGTTTTGTGGTTCATTGTTATGGGATTGACATTATGGCATTTGAGCATTTGTGTGTCATGTGTGTGTGTGTGTGTGTGTGTGTGTGTGTGTGTGTGTGTGTGTGTGTGTGTGTGTGTGTAGGTATATATGTATGTATGTGTGTCTGAACTATATATATATATATATATATATATATATATATATATATATATATATATATATATATAGATCCCTATCAAATGGTCAAAGTTCTAAAACTTCGAGACCATATGTTCAATGTTTTGAAACTTTGGACACTTTGTATTGAGATTGTCGTACAGAGTGGAACTCAGGATTTGCCATTTTCTACACTGTAGTGCAATCTCAGAGTTGGTTTATTTAAGTAGCAGGGGGTGTCGGGGTGCAGGGGGCTTGGCCCCCTGCAAAAAACATGAAGGTAAGTTGATTTATTTTATTTTAGTCTTCTTTTTGTTTTATTTCGACTTTCCAAAACTTCACACATATAGTCTCAGCCATATTATCTTTGAAGTTTCGGAAATTTGATCAACTGATAGGGATCCATATATATATATATATATATGTGTATATATATATATATATATATATATATATATACTTTACAAGCTCAAAGTTTCAAAACTTTGAACTGCAAATGGTTGAGACCATAAGATCAAAATTTTGAAAGTTTGAAATTGTAATAAAAAAAAAATATTTTTTTAACGTTTGCCCCCCTGCATCCCCCACACCCGGTGCTAAATAGATATACTGACTCCGAGATGACACTACAGTGAGGAAATTAGTAAATTTCCTGTTTGGAATTGTGCAACGATCTCCATTCAAAACG